>NC_041234.1:25661946-25695257 GCF_002837175.3 Physeter macrocephalus | reverse complement strand
ATGTGGGATCTTCCCGGACCGGGGCACGAACCCATGTCCCCTGCATCGGCAGGCGGATTCTCAACCACTGCGCCACCAGGGAAGCCCCAAAGGTATTTTTTTTAATGGATGAGAATACTGAGGAGAGGCAGAGGAATTTGGAGAGGGGAATGTTTCATGGCAGAAATGACATTTGAGTTGGTCTTTGAGTAAACAAACAAGCTTTCAGTAGAGCGATGGAAGGGAGAGCTCTAGGCAAAGAACGAGTATTTCACTAAGGCACCATGAACAGTAAGTTTAGAAATGAGAATATAGCCTGAAAGTCAGTCATCCTATATTCTAATACGAGCCCCTTCTTTTACTATATCGTGGGCAATTTACTTGGTCTCTCTGTGCCTCAGTTTTCCTAATCCGTAAAATGGAGATAATAATTGTGCTTGCCTCTTGGAATATTTTTATGAGAGTTGGATGAAATAGCATTTGTAAAGGACTTAGCACAATGCCTGGCACAAGGCAAGTACTCCATAAAACTATTATTTTTGTTGTTACTGTTTTGGTTGAAAAGAGCAATGGATGGGAGGGTAGAGAATATAAGCCCTCTGAGGAGGTAGACTATAGAGGCACATGAATATCATGATATAATGCTTGAAACTTATTATGTATATTTTTATTTTGTTTTGTTTATTTTTTGGTCAGTAAAAGTTCATTAAATATCCATGTTTGATACATGTCTTAGTTTTTTGACACTTCTTTCTGTTACTGAAGGAAAAGTATATGTCAAGGGCTCTGGTTACCCCTGATGGTGTCTGGGATTCTGTTTGTTTAAGCAAACACACAAACATCAGGAATTGGATGGGGCCCAAATAGGACTTTATTAATAGCTGGACAGTTGATCCCAAAATATCCACCAAGTACAGGGTTCTCAGATAAGATCTGGATTAATAATCTGATCTAAGCCTGAAAGTTCTGAAAAAGAACTTTCTGGTCCTTGGCCTAAATCTTGATCTTGGGACCTGCCTGCTCAGGTAGCCCTGCAGAGACAGAAATGGCCCAGCAAGGCAGACTTTATGTCCATTTATCCAACCAGCTACATGGTTAAGGATCCCAGAGCAACCTCATATACCCAATAGCAGAAGTTAAGAAGCCTCTGCCTAATTTGTTCATTTCAAGGAGATAAGAAGTTCAAGGATACGTATCAATTTCCTGCCCAGAAATAAAAGCACAAGCAAAAACCAAGCCAAACAACTTTCCCACTAATGTTTTAACTTTTCTATATCAAATTTTAAATTCCAAGAATTCTTTCTTAGTTTTATAGATTTTAATATAGGATCCTGTTTCTGTTTCATAGATGAACTATTTTTACTCCTCTCTTTAGGAAAATAATTATAGGTCTTTTCCTTTTAAAAGTTTTCTTCTACTTCCTGCATTGTCTCTGTTTTTTCCTAAATTTCTTTTTTTTTTTCCTGTTTCTTGTTTTCTGTCTACCTGTCAAATTACAGGTTTTCTTCAAATGTCTGGTGATATTGGTGGGGCAGAGAATTTAAGGAATTCCATTAGCAATGGCAGAAAAAAAGAGCAATAAGAATATATACATGGAATGCAGCAGAATGGAGTGAGTGTGGGATGAAGATGAAGTTTCAGTGGAGAGCAGATGTGAAAATGTTGTTACCAGACTGAAGTGTTTGGATAACAAGGTGGCAGATTGATCAGAGGTATAAACTGAACAGCAGGAGAAAGGGAGGTTTGGCTTGACAGGGCTGTTGTTAATGGGCTCAAGTCTTAGCGTGTTATGGTGAGCAAAAGAGGCCCTCCAAGATGAGGCTGAGCTAGGATCATTTCTAACATTCCAAGTGTGGCCTGGGGACCCTTACCTAGAGCCTGCAGAGCCTAGGGTAGGAAGTTGGGAAGTTCATGACATAGAGCTCAGGCAGTCTCACCTGGCAGATGGTACCTGGTAGGGGAAACTTTCAGACAGCTGAAAGTCAATGACACAGCAATCAGGCAGCATCATTTTAGAGGCTCTGTCTACCCTCATCAGTGTCTAATCAGTGACTGAAAAAGGGGAGCCAAAGTCTTTAGTGACAGAAACTAAGAAAGGTTAGATCTGCATATAAGAGGGCTGAGGCCGTACCCAAGAGGAAGTCTTGATTTGAGTTGCCCAAAGAGACAAGAGAAAAGGAATTGACGTGGAAACATGTTGCTACACCCTGGGTCACGGCTGGCTGGGAGGAGCCAGAGATTATTGAACTTCATCCCAAGTCTGGGTGGAGTACAGGAAAAAAATATCCAGCCCCAGCTTAAACTCACTCCCATTACAAGCTGGATCTCTGCCTGCCCAGATTTGACCCAGGAAACAGGCTGAGTCTGGGCCAAGAGATGTAGCTCGTCGATAAATCTGGCTGTAAGAGCTGAGGGAAGACAAAGGTGGGTGAAATGAGACAGCAGGCCAACATCAGAATATTTTAATTAATTAATTAATTTATTTATTTATTTATGTTAATGATTGAAATTCTGTGTTTATTTTAAAAATTAAATTTGGCAGGACCTCTTTAAAATCAGTAAGAGACAATTTAAACTTATTTTCCATTATGCAAGTAATACATGAATATATTCTCAATATATAACAGTGAAATACCGGGTATAGTGAAAACCCTCCTTGTGCCCTAATCCCTCACCCACTACTGTGAGTTTAGTATTAATCCTTCCAGAATCTTTTCCATACGTTTGAGTACATACATATTTACAGATAGCAAAATAATTTTGTGTGTTTTTCTTATCTTTTTTTACGTAAGTAACATCCTGCAACTTGATTCCTAAGACATATCATGAAATAACGTCAGAATCTTGACCTGCAGAGGGCAGGGCTGGGTGAACCAATGATTCTGAAATTTCACCGTGCATCAGAATCCCCCCGGGAAGCTTGTAAAACTACAGTTGCTGAGACTTCACACCCAAAGATATGGATTTATATGGGGTGAGATCCAAGCATATTTATCTGCTTAAGAAACTTTCTCTTTTAGAAGACTTTTAGATTTACAGAATCATTACAAAAAATAGTACAGAGAGTTCTCGTATGCCCCACACTCAGTTTCCCCTGTTAACACCTTACATGAGTATGGAACCCTTGTGAAAATTAATGAACCGATACCGAAACGTTATTATTAACTAACTTCCATAATTTATTGAGATTTCTTTAGTTTTCCCCTAATGTCCTTTGTCTGTATCAGGATCCCATCCAAGATAACACATGATATTTAGTTGTCATGTCTTAGGCTCCTCTGAGCTGTGACAGTTTCTCACACTTCCCTTGTGTTTGATGACCTTGACAATTTTGAGGATTACTGGTGAGGTATTTTGTAGCCTGTCCGTCAGTGGGGATTGTTTTGATGTTTTTCTCAAGATGAGACTGGGGTTATAGATTTCTGCAAGAAAGACCACAGAGGTAAACTGTCATTTTCATCACACCGTATGGACAGTGCATGCTATCAACATGACTTAGCATTGTTGATGTTGATATTGATCACCTGGCTGAGGTTTGTCAGGTTTCTCCACTGTAAAGTTACACTTTCTTCCGCCTTTCCACCCTGTACTCTTTGAAAGAAAGTTGCTATGCACAGCCCATGCTTCAGGAGGGGAGAGTTACATTCCACCTCCTTGAGGTTAGAGGACCTACTACCCTTTTTTCAATTAAAGTGAAATCTACACAATATGAAATTTACCAATTTGACCATTTTTAGGTGTATTTATTTTTTCATTTTCATGGAATTCTAACGTGCACCCAAGTTTGAGAATCGCTCAGATCCATGGAGGAAGAGGCCCATGGAGATACACTGAGGTGTTGACATCTATAGTGCATAATTTGGGGAGCGACATTTGCCCTCCTAACTCTCTGCCCCTTCTTGCAGCTGCTGTAGCTTATCTGTGCTGGAGAGGGAGGAGGTCTTGGTCAGAGTGGGAACATGCAATACGTGAGTAGAGAAAGAAACCTCATCTTTACATCTTTATTTCTCCCGCAGTCTCACACACAGTGGTTGGCACAGAATATATGAGACAGTTTATTAACCGAAGAAAATACTTGATTTAGAACACATTGTCAGATTTCACAACCTGACCTAGGTAAGCTTACTTCCCTGATGCCCAGGTATCGTTGACCTGTCCCAGAGCTACGACCTGTCTCAGATCACCACCCTCTTTATTTATTTATTTTTATTTTTTAACATCTTTATTGGAGTATAATTGCTTTACAATGGTGTGTTAGTGTCTGCTTTTTTTTTTTAAAGAAAACATTTTTAATCTTATAGTACACTACATTGAAAAGTACAGTAGTACAGTACAACAGCTGGCATACAGGGGTACATTCGCATCTTTGAAAGTTCGCAACTTGAAGGTTCTTATGTAGGGGACTTACTGTATATGCCCGGGGTGGGATTGCTGAATCATATGGTAGCTCCATTTTTAGTTTATTAAGGGACCTCCATACTGTTTTTTTTTAATATCCTTATTGGAGTATAACTGTTTTACAATGGTGTGTTAGTTTCTGCTTTATAACAAAGTGAATCAGTTATACATATACATATGTTCCCATATCTCTTCCCTCTTGCATCTCCCTCCCTCCCACCCTCCCTATCCCACCCCTCTAGGTGGACACAAAGCACCGAGCTGATCTCCCTGTGCTATGCGGCTGCTTCCCACTAGCTATCTATGTTACATTTGGTAGTGTATATATGTCCATGCCACTCTCTCACTTCGTCCCAGCTTACCCTTCCCCCTCCCCGTATGCCCGAGTCCATTCTCTAGTAGGTCTGCGTCTTTATTCCCGTCTTGCCCCTAGGGCCTGGTTAGTACTTGGATGGGACACCCCCCTCTTTAAATCATATGCTCATCCTCTTCTCACTCCAAACTTTGACCCCCACGTTGACCTGAGGGGTTCAATCACGCAGCCACTTGGAGGAAATCGGAAAAGAGTTACTCCTCTCTGTAAAATGAAAATCTGTGGTCTTCACACTTCTCCAGGGGCCTGAGACCATGGACAAAAAGGGTGTCTACATCCATAAGTAACTTCTCAGTAAATGTTTCCTCACCTCCCAAGAAACATTTGTTAAGGCCCCAAAGGTGATGATCAGTGAGGCTACTACTCTAAGAGCTTGGATTAGAGATAGGACCAGACATTTGACTATCATAATGGATAAGGTGATAAAGATTAGAGGGAACCTGCTTCTGCAGCCTGTAGTGATTACTTTAAAGAAACAAAAGAAAGGAAAGGGTCAAATATTATTCTAAGACTATCTTGATGGCCAACTGAATTTTTATAGTGGTCCTGTCTCCCACTGTGAGAAAAAAGCATAAGCCTGGGGAGATGGTGTCAGGAGAAAAAAAATGAAGGCTTTAGTCATCACTGCTTTTTGTGTCCAACTGTGAAAAGCCAGGGAGGCAGAAATAACTGCAACACAGAGGGTGATGCAGACCCCGGTAGCTGTGGTTTGTGGAATGAAGCAGTGGGCAAGTCACTGGTGGAGAGGGCTGTACAGAGGAGAGGAGAAATCGCGTTTCCAAGCTATCTTGTGTTGTGGAAGTGGAGAGCAAGGGAAGACAAATGAGTGCAGACAAGAACACAACCAGCGAGTGTCAGAACATCTGCCGAGGGGAAGCAGCTTTTCAACACTGCAGAGGCCGAGCCTGAGTTTGCAACACAGGAAAGGAACTTTTGTCAACACAAATTCCAACAATTCACTGCAGCTCTTTTATGAGATCCTTTGTTCATGCCAGATTCCAAAGACAGCAACAGAGATGCCCTGTTCTGAAGATGGCAGCTAACTTCAGGCTGAGGAAGCAAGCAGCCTAGAAATGGCGAGATCTGAGCAGACTTTGATTCTACAAAGCTATCATTCGTTTGAAAATAAGCTAATACAAGTGCTGCATTTTGACTGGCCGAGAGTTTCCTCTTCTGAAGTAATTCAAAATAATGTGCCCCGAGCTTCTGGAGGGGAGAGCCCTTGCAGAAGCACCCCTCTCCTGGCAAGCTTTCTGAATGAGCTCAGGAGGCTGCAGGCAGCAGCAGTTGGGGGGCGGGGGGCATAGCATCCCTTTGCCTGGGGCACAGCATCCCTTTGCCTGGGGCACCTAGGAATTCCATTTGTTTTCATTTACACTAATGAAAACAAATAGAGGCAGTCAGCTATGGGGAAAGATACACTCTCTGGCTCTTATAAAGGACCAGGGTCCACTTGTCCTGAGGTCTGTGATGGGCAAGCCGATTAGCATGGAATATTTAAATAATTGGGAGAAACGCCAGGAGAATTCACACTAGCCCATGGCCACTTAAATGCATCTATGTAACCTCTTTATCCCTGCATAACACACACACACACACACACACACACACACACACACACACACACACGAGGTGTACTGAAAAAAAGACAACAAAGAACGATTTCTGCTTTCTCCTTCACCATTTCTCCACAGTTATTGTTATGTATATTCCCAGTTAAAAACGAAAATAAGAGAAAATATTCTCCAGAGAGTTAATACCCCTGAAAATTGATATAGAGTTTTAAGAGTTTCGTCCACATAGTCCAAAGAAAAGAATGTGTAAGTATATGGTACCCATTCCATGGAAAGTGTATTTTCAAGGTACTGTCCACTTTTAAAATATGATGAAAAATTCCTGTGTTCTTGATGTCAGAATCTGCCTCTTCTATCCTTTCTGTCACCCAGATAAGGACTTTAGGAAAGGAATAGAGATGCCTAATGGGAGCATCGCGTACCATTTTAAGATGGTACAATGAGACGTCTCCTTTATCTGTCCCTGAAATCCTCAGAGAAAATATCCACTTCCAGTCATGTGTTGTAGAGCTGATTCTGTTTGGGGGAACTCCTGTGAAAGGCCAACTCTGAATTCAAAGTGGATGTGAGGTAAGAGCCAAGGAGTCAAATGAATTATGAGCTACCCAAGAAGGCTTTTATTCCATTTGAGTTTCCGTATTTACTTTTCTTCAAGGCTGTATTTACTCTTCTTATCTCCTGATAGCTTCAAAATTGTTGATTACTTGCCTCTTAGAAGACAAACTAAGTGAGGGATATTTGTAATATTGTATTAGGCAGTTGCAAACAGCAGGATCTAATTTGGTGGTTTCCACTGTAAAAACAGATTAAAGGTAAAGGTCAAGGTGTTATCTCAAATAATTATTTCCTAGAGAAATGGTCAAACCCATATCCCAGAACTGGCCTGAGATAAAACCACCTCTGCTGTCCCAGCCAAGCACTAAATGCCAAGAATTTGACTCCACTGAAACAGTACTGCTGCCAGCCACAGGCTACTTCTGCATCAGGAACTCAAGTTAGCATCACTAGAACACACTGCCATTTGAAAGCCAAATGCCTTGGTCATTACTCGTGTTGGCACAAGCAGAAGCTCCATAGCAGGATTTTTTCCTTTTTTGCTTATCTCCAAATTCATGCAGTCTACGTCATATGACAGCATGCTTGCTGCAAAGGATGCTGGGGATTTGAGTTCAGACTTCAACTTTTCAGGACTCATGAGGTAAGGGTTTCCCAAATGTAGAAAAGCTTTTTAAAAGATGGTGGGAAGATACGATTATAACAGATGTTTACTAAAACGGTGGATGGATATATCTCTCTTTTTTTCTGTCATTTCTATTTGTGTTCTAGTCACTTCTTTGGCCCATGATTTCATCAGCCAGATCCCATACTCTACTTCTCAACATTTTTATACTTGGATATTTACATGTATAACCTAACTGGCTTTCATTCCACAATCTGAGCTGTGTTGACTAGGTTAAAAGTTCTCTATTGAGACGAATGGATAAAGAAAATGTGGTGTGTGTGTGTGTGTATATATATATATATATATATATATATGCATAGATACAATGGAATATTATTCAGCCATAAAAAAGAATGAAATAATGCCATTTGCAGCAATATGGATGGACCTAGAGATTACCATACTAAGTGAAGTCAGACACACAAAGACAAAGATCATATGATATCGCTTATATGTGGAATCTAAAATATGACACAAATGAACTTATCTATGAAACAGAAACAGACTCACAGACATTACTGTATAGCACAGGGAACTATATTCAATATCCTGGGATAAACCATAATGAAAAAAAATATGAACAAGAATATTTTAAAAATTGAGTAAATAAGACTTGAAATGTTAACAGGAAAAAAAAAGTTCACTGTTGAATGCTCCAAACCTTCCATTTTAGTTAACCAGCAATACTACTCTATTCGAACACATGATCATCTGTAACATTTTTATAACTTTGCTGTCCTGTGCCAAACCACTTTTTAAAAAGGCTTTCTTTAACACCATCAATACCCCTGCTCTTTCTTGGATCAGAATTGTTTCCCATGCTCACATATTCTCTGGCACCAAACTCACAGATTTTGGACCTAGGAGTCTCAGCTATGCCTTTATGTGCCTAAAAGTCTATATTTAGTGGAAGAACTGTGTATGAAAGGGAACATCTATTTCAGAAGCAGACCAATGCTAAAACAACAAAACCAACAGCAAACCCAACCCTATAAAAAGAAAAATTTATTCCACTACGCAGTGAATACTTTTACAGTGCGCTGGGCACTGAATAGCAGGCTACGGATTGAAAAATAATAGAGTTGCTACACTCCAGAGCGATAAGCCTGAGTCTAGTAAGGACTGCAGACACATGAAGCGTGATGTAAGAAGAAGGGAGCTCTAGGAAGCTGCCGAGGTCTGGCTGTGCAGCTGATGAGGGGATTGTATGAAGGGAGGGAGAGGCAATATTTGGGGTCATAATTTGCACATCTTAGGAACGACGTGGTTCTGCCTGTGTCTTTCATTTAAAAGTATTTGCCTGGAGAGAGCACATGTGGTAAAAGGTTCACCTCTGGGGCGTCTGGATGACGGAGTTTATGAGGATTCTTTGTACTATTCTCACAACTTTTCTGTAGGTCAAAATTACGTCAGTATAAAAGTTAAAAAGAGAATAAAAAGCACTTCAGCAATTACAACTTCATAAATAGACTGTGCTTTCTTAATCCTGTTTCTATACCTGGTTTGTGAGCAAGGAATTTACACCTCCAGGAAGTCTCAGTCTACTAAGTGTTTGACACATTTTTGACTTTTCTTACTGACAGTGTCATATCTGCATGTAGAGGAAGATATCAAGCTGGACTCTTAATCTGGGCTTAATTCCCACCAACAAGAACAAGAGAGTTCTTAAAATGAGGATGACAGGAACTCCGGAAGAAAGTGATCCTCTTGGAGTTTCTAAAAGTGAAATGTCGGCAACAGAAATAAAGGTACCACGGACTTTAGAACATCATATTCTTTTAAAAATTAATTAATTAATTAGTTTTATTTAACTATAGTTGATTTCCAATGTTGGGTTAATTTCTGCTGTACAGCAAAGTGATTCATATATATATATATATACATATATATGTATATATATTTTTTTCATATTCTTTTCCATTATGGTTTATCACAGGATATTGAATATAGTTCCCTGTGCTATACAGTAGGACCTTGTTGTTTATCCACTTTATATAATAATTTGCGTCTGCTAACCCCAAACTCCCAATCTGTCCCTCCCCAACTCCCCTTCCCCCTTGGCAACCACAAGTCTGCTTTCTATGTCTGTGAGTCTGTTTCGGTTTTGTAGATAGGTTCACTTGTGCAATATTTTAGATTCCACATATAAGTGATATTATATGGTATTTGTCTTCCTCTTTCTGACTTACTTCACTTAGTATGATAATCTCTAGTTGCATCCAGGTTGCTGCAAATGGCATTATTTCATAGAACATCATATTCTTAAAAGTCTGATAGAATGTGGTTATAATCTCATGATCAGGGTTTCTAAAAGGTATTCAAGGGAGATGAGAGATTCTATAAATTCTTATAATGTAATAAGAAATTAGACTAAAGAGAAATAAAAACGAGGAGGAATCTAAAGAAAGCAGTGTGACTACCCAGAGGTCTTCTCATGCACCCAAAAGATAAAAGGAGGAGAAAAAAACTCAAAGGGAAATACAGGAGACTGGTGCCAGTTTCATTTCTACATTTCCTAATGCCTAATACACAACACTGTGGGATGGAAAAAAGGCATAGAAAATTCAAAAGGTATTTACTCAGTCACCACGACAGGGCAGTGACGTGATTGACAAAAAGACACCAAGAGACACTGTTCTAGAAGATAGAAAGTTTCTTCAATGGCAAAAGACATGAAAACTTATGGAGATGCCCATAGAAAGTGGGAACTAATATGTTATGCTCCCCGCTGGATGTAGAACATCCCAGGTCTCCCAAAGTTCCCCACAGAAACATGGAACTGAGGAGGGGTGGCACGAGAAGCTCTCCTTGACCGGGTTTACACCTTCTTGGCTACCTACTGCTTGGCTTTTGAAAGTCTGGCTGTCACCAGGTATAAATACATTATATAAAAATACCGGAGCACACATCAATGTTTCCAGCAACACCTGAAAAAGTGAAGATCAATTTCCCGAGAAAATCCTCTGAGTTATACCCTTAAATCCATACCCTGACCTAAGTTTTAATATTTTTACAGTATCGAGTTACTACATTTATGAGTGTGTGACCTAAGATATAATATATTTGCAGTATCAGATCACATTGATGAGTGTGAGTGTGTAGATGTTTGACATTTCAGGCAGACTACAATAACTTCTTGAACTAGCCAGTGAGATGATGGCATTGCAAGATTAAGTAATTAATTAAATGTAACGTTTTCTTTAATTGAACAATTTGTTAAGATCTCCCAGTTTTGTGAGAAACTGAGTACCAATCAACTGACTCACATTGGCTTGACTTTTTCCTGTGGTATATTATCTTGCATCTTCCTTTTCAGCGTTGTCATAGATTTATGCCTTTATTCAGTATTTCCATTAACTGTACGAATTACTGTCCTTTCAATGTGAAGCACAAATTGTCTATATTAGGCCACCACCAGCCATCTCTTTGGGCCAGTGGTTCTCAACATTGGCAGTGTCTGGAGACGTTTTTGGTGGTCACAACTTGGTGGCGGGGGAGGTGCTACTGGCATCTAGTTAGTAGACACCAAGGATGCTGCTAAACATCCTACAAGGCATAAGACCACCCCAACAAATAACTATATAGCCCAGGATGCCTGCAGTTGGGAAACCCTGCCTTTTAGGCTACCCTCTGCATCTTTGTTAACAGCACCTACAGACACTGTTAAATGGCCTGGTATGCCCCAGATAGCTCCCACCCAAGTGATTCCTAGGAACTGGCACTTTTAGAGCTTTGCATTTTGCTTGTCTTCTTAGATCTTCACTCAGGGAGTGGAAACACTCCTACCTCAAGGTTCTGTGTGGTCCTGCCAAGATCTTTTCCCTGTCTTTTTCAAAGTAACACTGGTTTTCAGGTGGGTGGTCTATTACACCCTGGCCTGAGGCTCAGTCAGCCCTGGGGAGGGAGAGGGGCCCAGCCAGGCCACAATTTGGCCTCATGGCATCTTCTGATCTAAGCTTGCTGTCCACCCCACCCCCAACTCTCAGACTTCTTACTCCAGGTGGGTGGTGGGTAGGAAGAAGGGCTTCTAGTTTTTAATAGCACACCAGTGCAGCCTGAAGAGGTCTGGGCTGGGTCTCCACAGGGGTTGGGCCCCCTCCCCCTCCCCTCCCCCTACTGTCTCCCAGTGGGGCTGCTCCTCCACCTGCTCTCTTGGGCCAAATGTCTGTGCCCCCAACCCAAATTCATATGCTGAAGCCCTAATCCCTTGTGTGCCTGGAGATGGGACCTTTAAGGAAGGAATTAAGGTTAAATCTGGTAATAAGGGTGGGGCCCTAATCAGCTAGGATTAGTGTCTTTAATAAGAAGACAGCAGGGAGCTTGAACTATCTCCCACCCACCTCCCCTGCAGGAACACACTATGGAAAGTCTACGTGAGGACACAGAAGGTGGCTGTCTGCAAGCCAGGAAGAGAGCTCTCATCAGAAACTAAATCAGCCAGAACCGTGATCTTGGACTTCTAGCCTCCAGAACTGTGAGAAAATAAATTTCTGTTGTTTAAGCCACCCTGTCTGTGGCATTTTGTTATGGCAGCCTAAGCAGACTAATACAGGCCCCTGTGCAAGAGCATCTGACCCTCTATTAACTCACTTTGACATCTGTTTTTCTCACTAGTGTCCACTTATTCTTTAAGACCCACCCCCCACCCCCACCCCCAACTTGTGCAACTTAAAAATAAAGTGTTTATAGTATTTCTCTATCATTCATTAACTTTTTTTTTAACTAAAGATTTAGATTTGTCAAATCCTTGCTTATTTCCTAGCTCTGAGATTGTTGAAAATATATACACATGTCCCCTTCTGCCAGCCCCAAGACTTGTAACTTTGAAGATGCCAATCTCCCCCTTCTTAGTTTAGGAGGCTTGTTTGTTCCTAAGCAAAATTATACTTATAAAGTCAGTTATTTACCATTTTAGTTGCATCATCACAGTACCATTGCAATTAGTCAACTTGGTGACTGTGGGTTATCTTGGAAATGAGGACATGTAGCTATCTATTTTTCAATCATATTTTAAAAAGCACCTCTTAGCCAGCCTCTATGCAACAAAACATTTATCTTCAAACAGAAGTTTCAAGAAGGAATTTCTTCTTGTACACTTTAATCAATGGATGCTTTATACCTCATTGAGACACTTGTGATTTCCACTTGAAGTGTCTGGTCCAATGAGAAAATTATTTTTGAGTGGCTATCTTGGGACACATTTTAAAAACCCCAATTAGTCTGCAAAAATCGCAGAGCTGCGAGGTCAGAGCTGACAGTAAAGGAAAGATTAATTCACAAAATTTAAAGCATAATTATTCATAATTAAAACTGTAATGCAGACCCAGGTATTCTTTATCCACTTTTTCAGGTAAGGTCAGTGAAGATTGAGCTTTACTTAATTCTATCATCGTTGCTGGCACTTCCTCCCACATTTAAAACCTCTTATTTCTTAAATTCTTCTTGGTCTAAAAATCTGCTGCCTCTGACAGAATCTAAAATAAAAGGCAAAGAATATTCTCTGCTTAATTTCACTACCCCCACCTCCACCCCCCGCCCCATTCGCATCTGAAATGCCAGAAGTATCCAATTCCTGCCGAGAAACAGCTTTGGTCTCAATTTTCATTACTACCCAGACTGGATTTTGTAATTTCATTTTCTGCCATAATACCTCAGATATCTCTTACCCTTTGGCTCGAAGCAACAGAAGCAGCCAAGAAATTATGACTGTGACCACTTCCAATATTCAATCCAGGATGCCAAACTGCGTGGAGTCAGGGAGACAATTGACATACTTGCCAAACACTTCTTCCTTTATTCCTAGCCACATTTTTTTTTTTTTTTTGCAGCAAAGATGGTTCACTTGATATCTTAGAATTCTGGTATTAACACCTTTGTGGTTTCTCTAGTTCCTCTTACCAACTCAGCTATCAGAACACAAGGATTTTGCAGCAATTCCATTTAACAGTTATTCAGTAATATGATCCACAGAAAGACAACAATGGACACATCTAGAAATGTGAAGCTTCTATGGAGATGGTTAAATGAAGTAGAAGATCCACAATACACCCCCTGGGTGAAGGTAAGGTTTTCTAGCTCCCCAAAGTTCCCTACAGGGACATTCAGTTATGGGTGACACAACCAACATGGACCAAGGATTACACTGAGCACAAGACATTCCCCTTGCTAGTCTCATGGAGGACTTCGAAAAGTCCTCCATGACCCTCATAATTATTCTGGACACTGTCTACCATCGTACTGGCTTCAAAACAATTATAGATCATTCCTGAGCATTTGCTTCAGGTTTAGATGAAGAGAGGGAACTTTTTCAAAAGCATTACCTGGCAGTCCCAGGCTTTATGCCTGTCTGATGTTTGCCCTGGTAGCACCCAAGTCAAACTTGTTATCTCACCCTGGAACTCTGTTTTCCTTCTACGTATCCCACACCAGTTGAGAACATCAGGATACAGTCAGTCAAGCATAGAGGAATCTCAGAGCTATCTTTGGCTTCTTTCTCACCCTTGCAATCCAATCAGAATCCAAGTTCTGTAAACTATCTGTTAAGTCCTTTCCTTTTTCTCCATTCCCACTGTTCCTACTCTAGGTCAGACCTCCCTTACTTCTCACTCAAAACGAATCCAGCAACTTCTGAGCTGATTTCCATGTCCCTAATCTCTCTACTCTCCAATCCATTCTCCACCTACCTTTACCAAACAGACCTCATATCTTCTCTTTCCCTACACAATATTCCAAGGTATGCTCATCTCTTCTCTTGGATTCAAAGATCATAATTTTGCTGATGAGTCATAATTTTATCTCCAGCCAGAGGAATTCTCTGAATCTCAGACTCACACATCCCACACAGCCAATTCGACGTTTCCACTTAGATGTCTTATAGGTATCTCAAACTTAACATGTCTAAAACAGAACAATTCGTTTCCCACCCAAAATGTATCCCTTCCCACAATCTTCCCCATCTCAATAATTAGTATCACACTCTACTCAGAAGCTCAGTTCAGAGATAGTCATCCTTAATTCCTCCTTGTCCCTAACCTCCCGCATCCAATCTATGCATCAAGTCATGCTGATGCACCTCAAGTAGTCACATTTCTCCATCCCCATAATCACCACCTTAGACTAGGCCGCCACCATCGCTCCATCATCTGTCACCTAGACTACTGCAACAAGTGCTATCTGGTCTACACCTCTTTACTCTTGCTCCTCCTTAATCCATTTTCGATACCATATCAAAAACACTCTTTTCAAGTATGACTTGGATCACATCACTTGATTCAAACCCCTTAATGGCTTCCTGTTCACTTGAACTCCTGGTCATGGCCTACAAAGCCCTATCTATCTCTCCAACCTCATCTCAAACCATCAACTCCCAATTTGGGTAATAAGCTCCAGTCACACTGAGCTTCTTAAAGTTCCTAGAAGCTGTTAAACCCTTTCCTTCTTCAGGCCTTTGCAAATGCTGGCCCTTCTGCTTAGAATGCTATTTTCATCAGTATTCACATGACCAACTTCTCATCTTTTATGTCTCAGCTCTATTGTTACCGCTCCTAAGAGGCCTTCCTACCATATCTAAAGTAGGACGCTCTATTCTTTGGCAAAATCATTTGTTTTCTTCATGAGACATCATTATTTGTAATAATTATATTTGCTAGGTGTCTCCTTATTTTGTTTTGTTTTGTTTGTCTGTGTAGTTCCCACAGGACCTGACATATACTTAGATCTTAATTGTCTGCTATTGAATAAATTATTTTATATCTCTCCTTTACTTAAAAACCTTTGCTGTTTCTCACTTGTCTACAGGATAGTCTACACTCCAGAGTATAACATTTGGCACTCTTCACCATTTGAAACTAATCTACTTTTTCAGCATCTTTCCTACCACTTCCAGCTCCATTGTGTATCATTTAGTATTTTGTTCATTTGCAAACAATGGAAAACCCAACTCCCAGTGGCTTCAATAACGGGACTACTTGTTTCTGGTGTACCCAAAGTCTGGAAATAGGTCACTGGGCCGGTGTAGTGGCTCAACAATGCCACAGGGAGCGCAGACTTCTTTTGTCTTTCTGCCCTATCACTGTCAATATGTGGCTTTTGTTCATGATTGCAAAAGGGTTGCTGAATCTCCAAGTGTTACATCCACTTTCCAGATCAGAAGAAAGCCTTCTCCTATACAGTTGTATTCTATTTATTCAGAAAAAGAAGCCTTTTCCAGAGATTCAACCCACATCTAATTGGCTAGAACTGTGTCACATGGCCACCTCTGGCTACAGGGGAGACTGGGGGATTGAGTATTTTTAGCTGGGTACATTTTCTGCCCTGGACAAAATCATGGCCCTATGAGTAAGGGAGAAGGGGGAATGGATATCAGGTAGGCTCTATTAGTATGTACCTTACCATGCATCATCCTATTCTCTAGCTACACTGGAATATTTTTCCCAGTTCCCTGAAATACAATGCAATCCTACAAAGCTTTTATCTCTTTGCTTCGGTTGTTATCTCTACTTGGAATGTCCTTCTCTTGCTTTTCAACCTAAAATATTCCACCCATCCTCCAAGATGGACCTTGGATGCCTCCTATCAGAAGCCTTCCTTTATCCTCTGAGGCAGGATTAGTGCTCCTTGAATTCCTAAGAGGTGGTGCGGGAAACAAGGGCCTTGTCTTACGGTTGCATCATCAGCATTTAAACAAGTTCCTGGAATATTATAAACCATCAAGCAGCGTTAACCAAACTGAAAGAGGTAGAAAGTTCAGGAGTACGTGTTTCTCTCTTTTAATCCTCACAGTAATCTCATGAGGAAGCTATTACCCTTGTTTTACAGATAAAGAAACTGAGTTTCAAAGAAATAAAGTAACTTGCCCAAGGCCACACAGCTAATAACATGATCCTAGAAATTAGTTATTTGAGACTATCCTTTTGCTTTGCCCTCCTTCATCTCCTGCCACTTTTTTTTTTTTTTAATCCAGAGATCAGCAAACTAAGGCTCATAGGGCCGGCCTCTTGTTTCTGAAAATTAAGTTTTATTGGAACACAGCCATACCCATTCCTTTATGTGTTGTCTATGTTGCATTTGCCTACTACAACAGAAGAGTTGAGTCAATGAGGCAGACCATATAGCCTGCAAAACCTAAAGTACTTACTCTCTGGTTCTTTATAGATAAAATGTGCTGACCTCTCTCTGTGCTCTGCCATACTGACTCCTGAATTCAACTGAAGGATAAACGCCATGAAAAGAGAGGTTTAAAATTATTATTTTTAGAGTAACACTATGAAGAAGAAAAAAATTAGGATCCCTGCTTGAGGAAGATGTAGCATTTAAAAACAGCAGAAGGAACAAGGAAATTCAGTAGTTCTGACTTCTTCCTGTGTTCAGCGAGAAAGAGAGCCAGCATTCCAAAGAATTGTGCTGAAAAAGAATTGATTAACCATTATAAGAATAAATCTTACTTCACAGGGCTGTTGTAAAAATGGAATAAGCTAAAGCATGAGATAAAGCTCAGCATATAGTGGAAGCTCAATAAACAGTGCCTGTGCGCCAATGTGGCCCAATCTTCATCAGGTATTGTTGCTTCTAAACTTGACCTTTCCTTATCGTCAGGGCCACTCTTTGAGGGTCAAGGGAAGAAAGAAAGACCATTTGTACTGTTGCCAGTCCAGAATTCCATAATATTGGAAAATCACCGCGATCTATCTTGGTTCCATTTTCTCCCGAGAGCCATTCCCATATCTTGGAGGAAATTGCAGTCTCAGGTAAGAAAGCAATTAAGTCTTGGCCTATTTGCTTATCCTCTCTCTGTCTAGTCCAAACAGCCCCATTTGTTACCCTCGCTGCTCTTTCACAGAGGAGAAGCCAGGTGCTGGGGAGACAGGATGAGGATAAGGTGGTCCCAGGGTGACTTCAGTGAACTCCACAGCAGTGCTCATCACAATCCTCTTGAAATTCCTTGGAGAAAAGCTTTCCAGATATATGAGGAGAGGGAAAAACCTGCCTAGTTAAAGCCTTACATAACCTCAGTGCAGAAACCAGCTGGGTCCTAGTAAATGCAATATAGGCATCTCATTTGAGGCCGGTGCATCTACCAGAGGCTACATTATTAATGAGCTGAGAAAGAGGGCAAATTGTAATTTGAAGAAGATGAGCAAGAAAGAAGCAATAGCCATTTGGATCAAAGGTAGCAAAACATTCAACACAAACCTTCTATAACTTTCCTACCAGAAATAACTTATTTAAGATAGGGGGTTTTGGCTTTTAGAGAGCTGAGCCTGGATGTACGTCTTCTGTGGTTGCTTGTTTTATAGCACAGGTTGAACTCTGGAGAGAGGATGTTATGGAGCCAAGTTTTCTTACATATTCTTAATGATTGTAAAGTGTCTGGATTTACTGCATGAAAAATGCAGGCTGTAAAAGCAGAGTGGTGCATGCTGTAAAAAAATTGCTGTTTGTTCCTCTTTAACAGAATACAGTGAAAACATGGCAACAGTCAGACAAAAGTTGCAATTGGAAAGCAATAATAAATAAAATATCCCTTAACAATGCAGTCAAACAGAAGACATCCAATCATTAAAGCTTTGCTTAAGTACACTGCCAGCTTATGACGCAAAGCAAACCAAACGCACCAAATGCCATGTAAATGATAATTCTCAGAGATCCGGGAGTTCCCCACTGTTGACATGAATAATTCTGACAACCCTGCAAGTACTAATGGTTAAGACAACAAAATAAAACACAGCATTAAAGGAGACATGAGGGCCCTGCCTTAATAGAGCTAGTTTTGCTTATGCTGAGAAGTACAGGAATGCATGCCCCTTGACTGAACATCCTTGATTCCATACATTCTTAAAACTCAGGAAAATATTGGGAAATATTGCTATTAGTAGCTACCCAGCTATCTGAAACAGACTACAGGATACATATTGACAAGCTTGCACCAATTTACTACAGCCGATAAATATCATTTCTCCTTGCAGTGCCATTTTCTGAAATGTGCATTCTGTTACTATAGTAACTTTCATTTTGTTAACCTGTTACTCACATTAAAAGTCTGTTATTTTTAGCATAACATTTCCAGAAGTCTTTGACAAAGAAAAATGGGAAAAGATTGCAGCTTGAAGATGAATGTGATGTCCAATATGAATTCTAATATGTAGCATATTTGGTCAGTATATCATCTATTATGAGGTTGCAGAAATATAGATTTTTTAAAAATTATATGTTTATGGACTTTGTAGAAAAAAATACCATACCCCATATCTTTTTTTTTGGAACAAGGTAGGGTATAAATAAATAACAATATCCAAATGGATTTATTTTTTACGAATTTTTACTTACATAGAATCCAAGGAGAGGAACATATTGCTGAGGATATTTTGTGCCGTGGTAGAGTCAAGGCTTTTGCTGTTGGATTGCAGTTTTATTTATTTATTTATTTATTTATTTCTTTTTTGTGTGTGTGTGTGTGGTATGCGGGCCTCCCCTCTCCCGTTGCGGAGCACAGGCTCCGGACGCGCAGGCTCAGCGGCCATGGCTCACGGGCCCAGCCGCTCCGCGGCATGTGGGATCCTCCCGGACCGGGGCGCGAACCCGGTTCCCCTGCATCGGCAGGCGGATGCGCAACCACTGCGCCACCAGGGAAGCCCGGATTGCAGTTTTAAAGATACTGCTGTAATGCTAGGACATGTGGGGCAAAAGGGACGAATTACAGCTATGAAAATGTCATGTAGTAAGAAATTAAGTTTGGGGGAGCAGTTCTGTAGATAGCTGACACTCATGATAAATTGTGACATAGCCTAATTTTTGACCTTTGCACAAACAAATCGCTTCCTCTTTTTCCAAAATATTGTCTTATTTTTCACTTCCCTGTCAAAAACGAAGTTCCGTGTAGTTTGATACAACATGGCTGGGAATGAGCAACTTTATGAACACTGACTGGTTTCCCCTTTGGATTTGGGTAGGGAGGACCCTGACCTTCATTTATTACAAGTGATCCTGGAAATTAAATTTGACTTGATTTCTAGATGGGAACAATTAGTTCCTAATGCTGTAACTAATATTCTCTAATTATTAGAAAGGCGATGGAGTGCAGTGGATAAGGGTTTGGCTTCCGGAACCAGACTGCCTGGGTTTGAATCCCAGCCTCATCAGTCACTAACTGTGCCCTTTGGCAATTTACCTATCTGTGCCACACAGTTTCCTCATTTGTAGGACAGGGATGATGATAATAGTACCTATCATAGAGTTGTTGTGAGAATTAAATAATTTATACATGTAATATGCTTAAAAGAGTACCCAGTCCATAGTCAGCTTTATCAGAAGTATCATCATTTTTATCCCTTAACCTCAAGCAGTACAGCTTTCCTTTACTGCCTTAATTAGAAAACATACACACACTCACACGCACACACACACACACACACAGCTACTTATCCTTTTACTGGCTGGCTAATACAGCTGGGTATAAGCTAATATGTCGTTTTCTAATAGGTAAATTGCCAAAGGTCACACAGTTAGTGACTGACAAGGGTGGGATTCATACCCATGTAGTCTGGTTCCCAAAGTCAGGCCCTTATCCACTCCACTTCACTGCCTTTCTAATAGAGAATTTTAGTCAGAACATTAGGAAAGAATTGTTCCCATCTAGAAATCAAGTCATAGCTGCAATTTATCCCCTAGCCCCTGCCTTCAGTTGAAATACATATTACCCCAAATATTGCATCCCTGTATGAGTTCCCCGCTCTAAGCATTTCCCCAACACTCATAGACTCATGGTGATAAGTCCTAAAGGACACTGACCAGGCCCTAGAACCCAGTCTCTCCCCACCCCAGGTTTATTGAGGTATAATTTACATAGAATAAAATCCACCCTTTTAGTGTACAGTTCTGTACGTTTTGACAAGTGCACATAGTAACCACCATTATCTTATAGAACATTTCCATAACTCCCCCAAATTCTCTCCTACCCCTTTGGAGTCAATACCCCTTCTCCCGCTCTTTTTCTGCCCGTATGGTTTTGACTTTTTCAGAATGCTATATAAATTGAATCATACAGTATATAACCTTTTAAGCCTGGCTTCTTTCACTTGGAATAATACATTTGAGATTTATTCATATTGTATGTGTCAGTAATTCATTGTTTTTACTACTGAATAGTATTCCATTGTATAAATGTCCACAGTTTTAGAACTCAGTCTTAAGCAGCAGGCCTTTTTTTCTGCTCCAAGAATATGTAGTTCTAAACTAGATAAGGATCATATAAACCCTCTCAAATATAGTGGAGATACCTGATGTTACTTGATATAATGGAGAATTCTAGAAGCTCGAGTTATTGAAACCTATGAAATAGTTGCTTGGTATGGTTTGTGGAGTCTCCCATCTATGATTCCAGTGGAGAGGGAAAGAAAGGGGAGAATTAGAAAAGTTATCTTAGACACAAATCCTATCTCTGGAGAGATTGTTAATTAGTAAAGAAGGACAAATGCAATAAAGTACACAAGGTAGACAAATCCATCTTAATCCGAGTTATAATCATAAAAGCTGTACTTTTCTCCTTCCCATCAATGTCCTTTACCAAACAAGCAGCAAAGGAGGAACATGAGGTTGTAAGGAATGTGTCAAGTGTATGACTGTGATGATCCTCACTTTGAGTGCACCTGGGACAAAGCTCGCCTCATTCACCTTTGCCATTTCTCCTTTGGGTTCATGGTATATGATAATTGGGAGGTGCTCACAAAATATTTGCTTAATGAATGAAAAATTAATTCTTTGCCATGAATGTTACCAAATAAGGAGTTGTAAATTTGGCCGATGATCTCTTAAAACTCATATCTTTTCATGGCTGATCTGGGCTCAAATACAAAAATTTCTGGTAGTGGTCTTTCAGCTGCACCATACTAAGACTTCCCAACTGGATCATAATTCCTCTTAATAGAGTGTTCATAGACCAATGACTTGATTTTCTCTGTTGCCAAGGAAGGAGGATGGGGAAAGAAGCACTTTCGATCACTGCCTTCCAATGAGTCACCCCAAGTATTTGAAAATTCATTATCAGCCTGTTTTTGAAGGAATACTTATTACTGATTTTTAGTTATTACCTGTTTTTGAAAGCAAGACTGAATATTATCAGTCATTTGACCCTAAATTCATAGTCCCATAAGAAAGTTAACCTTTTTCCCATTAGGATATTTTCCAATACAGTAAAATATTCTTGCCATAAATGATGAGTAAGTATATGAAGAAAAATTGCTTGATAATCTCTGTCTGGGTAAAGGCTAAGTACTCCCATGAGCAAGACTAGAATTTTCAGTATAAAATTTTGATATTTGTTAAATTTTTCAGGGCTCGATTTCCATGACCAGTAAGTATCTGCACATTCAGGTTTACTAGTGTGAATTACAACATGTGCAGAAAGGAAAGTTTCTGGCTCTAGTCACTTGTTAAGAGACTGTTTACCTTGTCTGCACATACTGCTCAGCTGAACTGTAATTATTATCATCCGAATCCACCAAGTTTAAGTACTTACATAAAAGCAGATATTACGGGGATCTTTAGTTAAAGCTCTAAAAAAATAAAGATTAATTGAGAAAAACTGAATATACACCAGGGGGAGAAAACTATATTCAATTAACTTTAATATAAAAATATACAACAAAATATAAATAATTAGAATTCTAATTCTGGAATTTAAGTATAGATTCTTTCTTTCTTTCCACTTTATTCCAAAGTGGAGTTACCATATTAGTCATAGGAGATGAAAAGATATAGGTACAGATTTCTGAATACAGTAAGTCAACTACATATGAACCTCCAAGTTTCGAACTTTCAAAGATGTTAACATGCGTTCATACGTCCAGTCACGTAAGTTAGCTCACATGTCTGGTGTACATTGTCACGTGCGTGCATCCTCTACAGGTGGTTGTGATTTTGTGTACTTTAGGACGACTTCATTGAACTCCTTGCTGTGCAACACGAGGAGCTTACTAATGAAGATCTGATGGAATTGGAGGCCCAGAGAAAGGATGAAGAGAGACAAGAGGAAGAAGAAGTAACTGAAGAACCAAAGAGATTCACGACACAGAAAATGGCAAGGGGATTTTCTTTATTTGGGGAGGCACTGTTAGTTTTGGAGGCACAGGACCCGAACGTAGAATGGTACACGAAGGTTGCAGCAGCCGTTCAGAATGCAATCCAGTGCTACTGTGTCATCTATGATGAGAAAAAAAGAGCTACTACCCAGACATCACTGGATTGTTTTTTTAAGAAGGTAGGTAGAATTGAATCCAGCCAGGAACCAGAACCTGTGCCATCAACGTCAGGCGTGAGTGAAATTGCAGCTTGCCCTCCGTCTCCTGTTGCTGACGATCCTTCAGCTCTACCCTCTCCCTCCTCCTCTTCCTCCTCCAGTCAGTAACTCTTCTTGCTGTTCACTCGATGCCAGCCCCTGTATGCCAGCTGTTGTACTGTACTACTGTACTTTTCAAGGTGCTGTACTGTAAGATTAAAAAGGTTTTCTTTATTTTCTGTGTTTATTTGTTTTTTATGTATTATTTGTGTGAAAAGTATTATAAACCTATTACAGTACAGTCCTATATAGCCGACTGTGTTAGTTGGGTACCTAGGCTAACTTTCTTGGACTTAACGAACAAGTTGGACTTATGAACGCGCTCTCGGAACAGAACATGTTCATATGTAGGGGACTTTAAATTCTCAGCCAACTGTTGGTGTCATGAGAGGCAGATCAACGTGAGGACCTTGATCTGTCCTGAGCTAGACTGAATACAAGCTGCCCTTTGTGCTTCTGTATGAGGGCCACACTTTGGAAGAGACTGGGCAGCCTCCAGGGCCCCTTGCTCCCAGTTCACTTGCTAATCTTGAGCCTCAGCGTTTTTCCAGTTGATGGCAAGTAAATCTAAGGAAGCATTCATCCAAGGCAAAGGATATAAAGAGAAAGAGCTATTCCCTCCAGAGACAACATCAGAGCTATCGTATGCTGACCACCCATGCACTTGAGAAAGAAACATCCTCAGAGAGTCAATTCAAAAGAGACCTAAAACCTAAAGCCAAAGAAAAGATGACTAGGAACTTCTTCTAACCAAGATGCAGTAACAGGGATTAAATTTATCTTCTTATCTGAAACAAATAAAATACTAGACAAAATGTGTAAAACAGTGGTTTTTAAGTCATCGGACATCACGCTATGAAGGATATCATCCCTGAGAGGTGGGAACCTACAGTTGCCCCAGCTTACTGCTTTGAGACAGTTTGCAGGCCGTGGTGTGTTGAGGGCAAATCCAGGTGGAATGAATCAAACTCCCGAACGTGAGATATTGCTAAGAAGACTGGGAGGACAAAATATCTAGAGTTAACAAAACATAGCCCTGGAGAGAAGAGAGCTGCAGAGGGAGAAAACTCTGCAGATTTATAGAAGTCCCTCTCAAGTATTCAGCAGAGTACCCATCAGCACATGCATATAAGGAAACTACCCGTGCATGTAAGGAAACTACCCAAGGCCAAGGAAAAAACCATCCCAGAGGATTAGTGGGAACAGTACTTGGTAATAACACAGGGCTGTTAACAGTGTCTGTTCTTACCAGCCAGGCTAGTAATCTTCATAATTCATGGAGTATTGGGTAGAGTCATCAAAAGAATTTTACCTCAGTAGTGGAGAATGATTAGTCCCAGACTAAATGCTGCTCCATTCCTCAGAAACAGATCTTAAAAGCAAGACCCAAAAGGATCAAAGTAACTTAACTTCATCCCACAACAAGATCAAGAATATTTATCGGAATACAAAACTATTCAGCATCCAACAAGATAAAATTCACAATGTGTGACAGTCTATTAAAGGATTACCAGGCAAGCAAGGAAGCAGGAAAGCAGAACTCATAATGAGGAGAATAATGAATCAATGAAAACAGACCCAGAACTGGCACAGATATTTGAACTGGCAGACAATGACATTAATAGCTGCTAATATAACCCAATTTCATATGTTCAGAGTTAGAGGAAAGATTGTACATGTTAAGTAGAAAATTGAAGAGATATTTTTTAAAGACCTAAATCAAAATTATAAAGATAAAAACAACAGTGCGTGATATGAAAAATATACTAGATGGGATGAAAGGCAGATTCAGTGTTACAGAATAAATGATTAGTGACCTTGAAGACATAGTATTAAGAACTATCTGTAACACAGATACTAAAGCACAGAAAAGAAAAAAGTTTTAAAAAATGAACAGATCACCAGAGAGCTGTAGGACAACTTCATACACCTAATGCACATGTAATTGATATACCTAAAAGAGAGGAAAGACAGATGGGAATAAAAAAAAATGTTTGAAGAATAACAGCCCCCAGATTTCAAATTTGGCACAAACTAAAATCCTAGAGATCCAAGAAAATCAATGAACCTGAAGCACAAAAAACATAAAGAAAACCAAACAAAGGCATGCCACAATCAAATTCTCAAAACCAGTCCTAAAGAGAAAATCTTAAAAGCAGTCGGAGAAAAAAAGATATGTTGGATGACAGCAGGTTTCTTATCAGAAATAATGCAAAAGGACAGCAGATCAACATCTTTAAAGTACCAAAAGAAGTAAACTGTCAACTTAGAATTCTCTAGTCAGCAAAAATAGCATTCAAAAATGAAGGTAAAATAAAGACATTTCAGACATAAAAATGCTGAAAGAAGTAATCACCAGAAGACTCATATTACAAGAAATGTTAGAAAGTTGATCAGGTGAAAAGAAAATCATACAAATGAAAATCTAGAGCTACTAAATGAATGAAGCACACCAGAATGGTAGCTACTTGTGTAGAAATATGTGATACTTTTGTTATTTAAATATCTTTAAAAGATAAATGACTGCTTAAACAAAGGTAAAAATAATGTAGCATGGGGTTTATAACATGTAAAAGTAAAATGTATGATAACAAAAGAACAAAGCCAGGAAGGAGAGAGTTGAAAAATATACTGTTTAGGGTTCTTATACTTCACGTGAAGTGATGTACTATCAAGTGACAGTAGACTGTGACCAATTTAAAATGTACACTATACACGCTAAAGTAATCACAAAAAGAGCAAGGCAAAGAGTTATAGCCAATAAGCCAACAGAAGGATTGAAATGGAATTATAAAAAATAATAAATCTAAAAGAAAGCAGAAAAAGAGGAACAAAGAACATATGAGACAAATAGAAAACAAATAGCATGATGGCAAATGTAATCTGAACACAATAACCACATTAAGTGTAAATAGTCTAAACACCCCATTAAAAGGCAGGGATTGTCAGATTGGATAAAAAGCAAGATCCCACTGTATGCTGCCTACGAAAAACACACAATTATAAAGGCACAAACAGGATAAAAGTAAAATGATGAGAAAAGATAAACCATACTAACACTACCCAAAAGAAAGCTGAGTGGCTATATTAATTACCTAATAATTAATAATAATGATATTAATAATTACCTCTATTAATAATTACCTGAGGGCATATATTCACACAAAGACTTGTACACAAATGTTCGTAAAAACTTTATTTGTATTCAGCCATAAAAAGGAATGAAACAGGGTCTTTTGTAGAGATGTGGATGGACCTAGAGACTGTCATACAGAGTGAAGTAAGTCAGAAAGAGAAAATCAAATATAGTATATTAATGCATATATGTGGACTCTAGAAAAATGTTACAGATGAACTGGTTTGCAAGGCAGAAATAGAGACACAGACGTAGAGAACAAACATATGGACACCAAGCGGGGAAAGTGGGGGAAGGGTGGTGGTGGTGGGATGAATTGGGAGATTGGGATTGACATATATACACTAATATGTATAAAATAGATAACTAATAAGAACCTGCTGTATAAAAAGTAATAAATAAAATTCAAAAAAAGAATAGAACAAAAAGAATCACCAATGTCTAGAACAATAACTGGAAAAAGATAGATGTTAAAAATATTTGTTAACATTTAACTATAATTATTTCTCCCTTAAGATAGTCACTGAAATAAACTGTCTGTGGTAGCAAAACAAAACAAAACAAAAATTTATTTGTAATAGCCAAAAAATGGAAACAACCCAAATGTCCATTATCAGGTGAATGGATAAACAAATTGAGGTATTTTCATAGAAGGGAATATCACTCAGTAATAAAAAGAAATGAATTATTGATGCATACAATATCATGGATGAATCTCAGTACAATTATGCTAAGTAAAAGAAGCCAGACCAAAAAAATTACATACAGTATAATTCCAAGATCGTGGTGGTGTTTCCTGCCCTGATCCATTCCAGCACTCTTCATTCTTGAGGATGAATTTAGTGGGAGGGAGGAATGGAGGGAGGCAGAAAGCAGCCTTGAATTCACACTTAGAAGCAACTGGGCAGATTTAAAATATATATATATATATCAGTAAAAAATGAAAATAAAGTAAATATAATAAATATAAATAAAGCAAGTGAGAAAAAGAGGAAGTTGGGGAACATGTACAAAATAAAAGTAAGTTGAAGCCAGATGTGAGGTTAGGAAACAAAATGCTTAGTGTAAAGACCTATGCACTCATAAGACAGGAGTCATGAATTTGGCTCTAAGCTTTCTACATCAACTCAAAGAAAAAAAAATAGTTATTCAATATGACCAAAATATAGAAGCAAAAAGGGCTTTGGAGGTAGTACAGCAGAGGTCAGACAGGAATTTCTTCCATGGGGTCATCTAAACAAGAGATATTTAATGCAACAAAATATATCTAAACTTCTTCAGCAACATTGTGCAGTAAATACAACAGGACCACTTTCATTGAACTTTTCCTTGTAATGTCCCTCAGTATAGATCAATGACATAAAGTCAAAGTGTGATTCAATAAAAACAGGATTTGGCGGGGGGAGGGGGGAGAGTGGAAACAAGCAAAAACAACATGGTCCAAGAAATAAAATAAAACAAACAAACAAACAAAACCAACATGATCCAGGTGTGTGGCCCTCTGAAGGTCTAGGTTAATCAAAGGATACATTTTAGCATCTTTAGAGAAATGGGTGTCTGCGTGTCTCTGGACTGTCCTCTATTCATAGAATGAGGTGTTTTTGTCATGTTAGTCAAGAGTGAATTCAAGGTTATACACTTGAATATATCTGAAGTTCATATATTCTAAGTTGCTGGTGAAATGAACATCTAAAAATTTTAAAAAAATTAAAATGTGAAAATTGTGCAGCCAAATGAAAACAAGTGCCCAGCTGCTCATAGAGGTAGTCAAAAACTATATGCAGAGAAGTCTCTGGATTTCCTACAAAATAATTTTGGGTCTTCCCTTCCATATGAATTAATAATAGGGAATTAATTGAGAATCAAGATTCATAGCATAGAATATGCATGCAGGAATTTTTGCCTAAAACTCTTCAAAGTGGCTATTACCAAATGCCAACTTTGATCATAAAAGACATAGATGGATGATAAGGAGGTAAGTAGATGTAGTAGGTTGGTAGTTACATTTGTTGATAGATATGATGTCTAAATTCAAGTCAGTGAACATCTTAGGAAACCCTCCCAGAAGAATTGACTATCAAATGTGACTGCATTTTTTAGCCAGAAGATATTTACATTGTTTTGGAGTGAGGGTGAGGGCATTCCTTCCATCTAGAGAGCAGTGAAATCCCTGGCAGAATCTTTCCATCTGAGTTATCTTTTCCTATAATTGTGCAAGTTCTACTTATTCTTTCCTACAAGGCCCTTTCTGGTTTGGACCCACATTGGTCCCTTATCTGTAATGTAGGTTTCCTTGTATCAGACCTTTATCACTCATTACAACAAGTTTTCAGAAACCATAGGCAATCAATTCTAGAGACTATTCTGAAAACTCTTCACACTTTCTGTGATTCATTCCCTATCCTGAGAATGGTTTAGCTATTTATTTTCATGGCTTTTCCCCCTTCGGCCCCTTTCTTAAGTACTTCTTGCTGCTTCAGTAGAGTAATGGGTTGGGGGCAGTAGTGTAAATACCTCTGTTTTTAATCAGCAACAGTAATTTCCAGATTGGCCCCAATCTAGGGACAGATTCTTCAGTTGTATAGAATGCAAAAAAAAAAAAAAGCTTTAGGTGCTTCCTGTGTGACACTCCAGCTCCTCCAGCAATTTAGGGGGTTTCCCCATTCACACCTGCTACTTTTAGAGTTGTGACATTACTAGTTCAAGGTTCTTAATTGAACTGTCGATAAATTTTAAGCTCTTCTTTTTCAGTGACTCTCTCAGGCCTATAAAAATGACTTTTCTGTGGTTCTGCACTGAAACCTTGCCCTTGCGTCCCAGGACTAAGGATAAAAGAAGCCTCCATACTTGCTCCTTGGTCACCTCCTCTCTGCTTCACATTTGAAAGGGTCTCTTCATTTGCACCCAGACAATTTGCATATACAAAATTAGGTCCCTAGGGCCCCTCCTTAGCTACTTTTGACCTGACTCTCTCCTCCATCTCCTGCTATATCCATAGTCAGAGAGATCCCTACTTGCCCTCTCTTATATATAGATATTACGTTCTTACCACTGCATCTTTGTCCATGGCAGCCCAAGGCATTCACACTGTGCTTTCTATCATTTATGACTTACTATCCTTTAAATTTCACTGGAAGCCTGATCTCCTCCAGGACTCCCCTTCTATTATTCCCAGCATTCTCATCACAACACTCCTCTGCGCAGATATGTGTGAAAACTGGACTAATACCAAGTGCATTAGGTTGGAGCAGTAGTTCTGCACTGTGTTACCTGTGCCATCTCGGATAAGTCACTTAGCCTGTCTTAGCCTCTCTTTGCTCATCAATAAAATGAGGATGATGCTACTTAAACTCCTTTAACTCACCCAAGTTCAAGATGTTCAGAGGAAAGAGCTTGGCAAAAGTTCTATTCATTTTTTCCTGCTTGACTCATACTCGTTTTTGCCACTCATTGGTCCCCTGTAAATGAGGGTTTCTCTGTATCAGGTCTTCATCACTAATTATAGTAAATTCTCAGAATCTGTTTGCAATCAGGGTGGTTGCCAGACCAGCAGAATCAATGTTAACTTGGAATTTGTTAGAAATGCAAATTCTCAGACTCCACCCCAGGACTATTAAGTCAGAAACAGTGGGGTAGACCTCGTCATCTATGTTTTAACAAGCCTTCCAAGTGATTCCGATTCACACTAAAGTTTGACTGGCTAATTATCTGCACTGCATTTCTATTCATCTGCACGTGTTTTGTTCACTGTAAATGTATTTAGCTACTCCCTTGAAATTGGAAACTTCCTGTGAGAAGGATATGCCCTGAATATCTGCCACCAGCACTCACTAAAATCCTGTGGAAGGGTTATTTCAAGATAAATTATCTTAATATGAGTCTGTATTGCAGCCTGAAAATATCAGTTAGCGTTTTCAGTTTTACAAAGAAGATCATTTGGATTCATAATATTCACAGAAATGCAGTTAATTGACCCATTTATTTTTCACAAAATGTCGAAAAACTGCCAGGCAAAGACAGTGCCAAATACGAAGCTCAGTTGGCAACTCCTACACGCCACCATCTTCAGACAATTTTCCCGGGACTTCAAACATCAGAAGCTGAAGTGAGGTAGAAGGGAGGAAAGGAAGGACTTAATAAAAGAAGCCCTGAACTTCTCTCAGGGCCTTAACATTACAGGAAGAACAGCACCCAGTGGAATGGCAGTGATGCACCAGGCTTGACAAATTGACTGCAATAAATTAATAAAGCCAGCTCCTGTACCTATATTCTGATTTTAATTTACGCGTGTTTTTCAAAGCTGGACTATGAATAAAATGCAGCTAAAAAGCTATCGTAAACACTCTGGAAATTTTGTAGAGAATAATCGACAGTTTTGGGGTCAAGATCATTTTAAATTCTAAATGGAGAGTCATATTTTCCACCTGATATCACTCTCTGCAGAGGTTTCTGATATTCAGTGAAGTCACTGAAAAATACACATTAGTAGAGTGAAAAATGATGACAATTTGGTCGTTTTCAGATACATTTGAATATAGCACAATGCTCATCAATATTGGAATTTTCACTGCTACAATCTGGTTACATAAGATTAGATATCATTTTTGCTCTCTTTTTAAATAAAAAGGCTAGTGAATATTTGAATATAGTTTCATCTGGCTTTCATAGGCAGGAACACGTTCTGTATATTGTGTGTATCTCACCCTGAAGTTCTACCAAACAGGAACAGAACTATGTTCTCAGATGATCCTTCTGTCCCAGCAGAGTCAATGTCCTAGGAATTTCTTGTCATTTCATCTTCTGAAAGGTTAGCATTTAGAAAAATACAATTCCGTGAAGGATTCTCAATATTAGTTTTTATTGGCATCTCTGTATTTCTGGTTTAATTTTAAAAGAGGACAATGGAAAACGAAGAAGCAATATCTTTCTGACTTGTGTGATTATAAAAAGGTCTTGCATTGCACTCATGAGGCAAGTAAATGCAATCTTTTCCATTATCCTGTCAATATTGACTTTTAGGAAATTGTTCATTTCACTTTAGGCTGGTGTCCTATGAAGCAGCCTTAGCTCCAGAACTCTGATGACTAGACACTTTCATTTTACCTTTTATTTAATATTAATTTCCTTTTCTTAATTCCATGTTGTTCTTTTTTCCACATGCAGTGGTCCTGCAAATGAATTTTCTTGTTTTTCAGGTTTTCCATTATTATGAGTTGATTTTCTACTATTGAAAAATCAGGGGGCTGTGTTTTCTCTGAGTTATGAAACTTTTCTTACTCTGACCCCTTTGAAAGATTTTCCTGAATCTTTATCCTCCAGGTATTCCTGACACATCTCAGAAACTGCATAATTGAATTGGATAAACTTTCTAAGTAGTAAACTTTCCAGGTAGTTAAAAAAAAATAAAGAAATGAAGGAAAATGGTAAGAGAAGACCAAACTGGAATTAGCATTCCAATTACAAATAGCAAAATATAAATAATTTTATAGTAATATAGTCAAATTCTCCTGATTTCCATACCTATAATGCCTGTTTAGTGGGTCAGAAAAGATCAAATGGGAGAGCTAAAAGTTATAGTCATGAATGTTTAAATATATGATGGTTTCAATCTCACCTCCTAAAAATTCCCATGGATCTCTGATCTGTGTCATTCCAATATTGCCCTTCTGAGAATTCAAATTCCTGTGGAGCTTTGCTACTTTGATAATTAAGTCCTGAGCCAGATTCTCCACTTTTTCTGCCCTATGGCTTAGAAGGATAGCTTTTTCCTATGTTGGCAAGGATACCATCTGACTTACACATTTAGCTTTTAATTACTGATTAATCTATTTCGGTATTGAATTTCCTTTATCAAATGTAATGGCCCTAAACAACAGCTGTCCAATCCCAAATTCTTTTTTTTTTTTTTTTTTTGGCCGCGTCTCACAGCATGCGGGATCTTAATTCCCCAACCAGGGACTGAACCCACGCCCCCTGCACTGGAAGCATGGAGTCTTAACCACTGGACCCCCCCAGAGAAGTCCCCCGAATTCTTAAAATTCCTACCTCTCCAAACATCTCAAATGCCTGAGATGTTGTACCCACCACTGCATTCCACTCTGCCAATATCCCACACTAGTATACCACTGGTAGGTGGAGTAAGGAAAGTCACCAGTGTTGGAGTCTGTTTTGCCAGCCAGCCTGCAGATGATCCATCTATACCATTTTAGAATCTGCTAAGACCACTTCTTATATGAACTGTCACAGGTCACATTTCCAGGGAAACAGATTTGCATGCGGGAAGGAGTGTTATTGGGGAATATTCTTGAACCAAAATACCTGTGGGGGAGCAAGGGAAGCAAGAACGGGTAGAGGGAGAGGTTGAACTATGGTACAGTCGCACCGGCCCCTTTGGCCGGTGTTCCGGCCAAAGAGTTCCCCTTTGGGGAACTCTGAAGCTGGGATGGCCTTTCAGAGATGCACCATCTTAAGACAAAGAAACTGTGCCTCTGAACAACAGCATCAACCAATCATAAAATACAACCTTGAATGGTGCAGCATTCTCTGGCCAAGGGTAAGACCCAGAGGGGGCACAGCTGTGACCTGTCAGCAGCCAACAGTTGAGGTAGATGGTGGAATAAGTGATTCTTTCCTGAAAGGGCATCTGGGTGGCAAAGCATAGTATTCACTACAGCCGTAATATACAAAGAGACCTACAAAATGAATTAGCACCAATACATTTAAGTAAAAAAATCAATTCACAGAAAAGGAAATTCAAATGGAAAAAAATATGAAAACATGTTCAGCCTCATGAGAAGTTAGGAAAAATTAGGAAAATTCAAATTAAAACAAGATATCTTCATTCATCAGATAATACGTATTTCTAAAGATTGGTAATATTTAGTGGTGATGAGAACACAGGGAAGTAAACACTTCACATATCGCTAATGGGAATGTGTCTAAGAACATAATTGGATGAACTGGACAGTATTTAATAGCATTAAAATTCAAAGTAAAGTACTTATTTCCCCCAAATTAAGTTACAGATTTAATGCAATCCCAATGAAAACCCAAGAAAATGACATGTGCAAATTGACAAGCTGACTCTAAAGCACATGTAGGAATGCAAAAGATCAAAAATTGCCAAGGCAATCTTTAAGAAGAAAAACAATTGGAAAGTGTTCATTACCAGTGTCAATACTTATAAAGAGAAAGGGATTAAGATAGCATGGTATTGTTATAAGAATCAACTAATAGGGGCTTCCCTGGTGGCGCAGTGGTTGCGCGTCCGCCTGCCGATGCAGGGGAACCGGGTTCGC
>NC_041234.1:25592636-25661914 GCF_002837175.3 Physeter macrocephalus | reverse complement strand
GCTGGGCCTGCGCGTCCGGAGCCTGTGCTCCGCAACGGGAGAGGCCACAGCAGAGGGAGGCCCGCATACCGCAAAAAAAAAAAAAAAAAAAAAAGAATCAACTAATAGCCAAATAGAACACAATAAAAAGCCAAGAAACAGACCATCCAGATCACCCAATTTACAACCAAGATGCCAGCCACTGAAATGTAGTAAGAATGGGTGGATTTTTCAATAAATAAAGCTGGGTCAAGATTTTCATATGGGAAAAAATAAATCTTGACCCTTACCTCATCCTATATTAAAAAATGAACTCCAACAAATAATAGAAACTGAAAAAAAAATGAACTCCAAATGGGAGAGGCCTAAATGTTAAAGACAAAACAATCAAGTTTCTGAAGTAGCACCATCCAATACAACTTTCTGAGATGATGGATATATTCTCTCCCTGTGCTAACACAGTATCCACATGTCGTTATTGAGCAGTTGAAACTTGGCTGCTGTGACTGAGAAACTGGATTCTTAATTTTATTTAATTTCAACTGAAATAGCCACATGTGGCTCCCATATTGAACACTGCAGTTATAAAAAATAACATAGAAGAATATCTCTGATAACTATTGGATGTGTTGACTTGACCAGGGTGAACTACAGTTCCAAGGGAGATTCTCTGGCAAGCGTGAGGGAATGGAATGGAGGCGACAGCCATTTTGTAGCATACACAGGCCTAATCTGGGTGCTGCTATAAAGGGATATTTTTTTAATTAAAAAAAATTTATTTTATATTGGAGTATAGTTGATTAACAATGATGTGTTAGTTGCAGGTGTACAGCAAAGTGACTCAGTTATACATATACATATATCTATTCTTTTTCAGATTCTTTTCCCATATAGGCCATTACAGAGTATTGAGTAGAGTTCCCTGTGCTATACAGTAGGTCCTTGTTGGTTATCTATTTTAAATATAGCAGTGTGTACATGTCAATCCCAAACTCCCTAACTATCCCTTTCCCCCACCCTTCCCCCCTGGTAACCATAAGTTCATTCTCTAAGTCTGTGGGTGTTTCTGTTTTGTAAATAAGTTCATTTGTATAATTTTTTTAGATTCCAGATATAAGTGATATCATATGATATTTGTCTTTCTCTGACTTACTTCACTTAGTATGATAATCTCCAGGTCCATCCATGTCGCTGCAAATGGCATTATTTCGTTCTTTTTAATGGCTGAGTAATATTCCATTGTATATATGTACCACATCTTCTTTATCCATTCATCTGTCGATGGACATTTAGGTTGCTTCCATGTCTTCGCTATTGTAAATAGGACTGCTGTGAACATAGGGGTGCATGTATCCTTTCAAACCATGGTTTTCTCCCAATATATAGCCAGGAGTTGGATTACTGGATCACGTGGTAGCTCTATTCTTAGTTTTTTAAAGAACCTCCAAACTGTACTCCATAGTGGTTGTACCAATTTACATCCCCACCAACAGTGTTGGAGGGTCCCTGTAAAGGGATTTTACAAATGTGATTCAAGTCCATAATTAGTTGACTTTTAAAAAATTGAAATATAGTTGATTTATAATGTCTTGTTAGTTTCAGGTGTACAACACAGTGATCCATATATATATGTATTCTTTTTTGGATTCCTTTCCCTTATAGGTTATTACAAAATATTGAAATATTGAATATACTTCCCTGTGCTATACAGTAGGTCCTTGTTGGATCAGTTGACTTTAAGTTCATCAAAAGTCTTTGTTGACCTGATTTAATCAGTTAGAAGAGCTTTAGTAAAGGGCTTAGGCCTTTCTTGAGTTCAGTGACTCCAAATAGCACCCAGGTCTACAATGGCTCTCCCATTCCTCCTGGATCTTCCTTCCTAACTGCTGCCTGTGGACAATAAACTTGACTCACGCTGTGCTGTTCCAGCCTGCTGGCGATCTGCCCATTCTACCTGCTTGCCTGTGAATGAGCTTCAGCCCGTGCCTCTAGGGAGCCAGCCTGCTTATGATCCTGCCTTCCCAGCTGCCTGCCCTACAGATTTGGGCTTTGCATAGCTAGGCCCCACAAAATGCACTAACAATAAAGAAAATGATTGCACAATTGTAATCCATTAAAATTAGGAACTTCTCTTTATCAAGAGACAGTGAAGAAGCAAAGCCCAGATTGGAAGAAGATATTTGAAAGATATATATGTTATGTCTAGAATATATATATTTTTAAATGCCTCCAGAGACAGGGACTTTAAAGAACTGATAAAGTTAAAAGGAAGTCACTAGGATGGGCTCTCATCCCATCTGATTGTATCCTTATAGGAAGAGGAAATTTGGACACAGACACGCACAGGGGGAAGACCATATGAGGACACAGGGAGAAGAGGGTCATTTGCAAGCCAAGGAGGGAGCCTCAGAAGAGACTAACCCTGCTGACATGTTGATCTTGAACTTCCAGCCTCCAGAACTGTGAGCAAATAAACTTCTGTTGTCTAAACTAAAAAAAAAAAAAAAAAAAAAAGCCTCCTAATCAGTAAGAAGCAGACACCCCATTTCTTTTTTTTTAATGAATGAAAGACTTTAACAGGCCTTTCACAAAAGAAAATATCCAAGTAGCCAATGATAAGGTGCTCAATTAGAACCACAGTGAGATACACACCAACAAGAATGGCTAAAATTAGAACAACAACAATAGTAAAGTTTAAAAACCTTATAATATCATGTGTTGACCAAGATGTGGAGCAACTGGAACCCTCTTATGCTACTGATGAAAGTATAAATTAGTAAATTTACTTTAGAAATTGGAACAGAGGTGTGTGTATGTGTGTGTTCAATTTATCATAAATTTTCATCTATGATTAGTGTTTTTTCTGTTCTGTTCAGAGAGTTTGCCGACTCCAGGGTCACATATTCATGTACTCGCTATATCTGCCTATGAATTCCCCCAGAAGCTTTATATTTTAAGCTTTAATATTTAGGTCTATGATCCATATTAAATTAATTTTTATATATGTAGGAGGTAGAGGTTAAGAATCATTTTTTTCATACAATATTCAGTTGCTCCAGACCCACTCAGTTATTGCTCATTGAAAAGACTCCCATCTCCTCCGTTGAGTTGCATTGGCATCTCTAGTTCCTTATACCTTAAGCTACAAAAAAAAAAAGGTTGCATGATATGTAGGATTATTGCCTTTTTTGGTCAAAGAATTTTAAAAGTTTGGATATTTTAATATACAAAGGTACAGAAGTTACACATTGAACATTTTCACATTAGTTACCTTGAAGGGATGGAGGGGCAGATTATAAACTATTTCTTTATATGCCTCTGTATTATTTGATTCATCATTATGCAATATCTCATTATGCTTGTAACTTACGCAAGTTTTGATAAAATGAGAAAGCAAAACAAATCAGAAGCAAAACAAGGAATGTGATCTTTCCCTCTTTTCAAATGTCTCTTCTGGGGCCTAACATCTACCTTGCATCAAAGATGATTTGTGTCTCTGTCCTGGTTGCCGCTCTTAAGTTGTCATCAAGTAGTGGAATCGCTTGATACTCTTCTTTGCAACCCCAGTGCAGCCCTTTCCAGTGCCGTGGAAGGTTGCAATCAGATGAAGGACAGTAAACAAAGCAGGGGTCTCTCCTCAGTTTGGCTCTTCAGGTGACTTTTGTGAATTAATTCTTTTATGGTAAATAATTATTTCCTTTGCATGAATGCTGGATCATTATATGACTCTTTTTCATTTTAAAATCTCATTATTAATAGGAATACAAGCCTTTTAAACTAGATACAGAATAAGATGAGTTCAAAAGGCTAGCTTTGAAAACTAGCTCAGCCATTAACATGGACTGTACTTATAATCTGAACACCATGCTGAGGATTCATCTATTTCTCTCTTTTAACTTTTGCATCTAATTAATCTTTGTCTGAAGGGCATGTTCCTGGTATTCAGAAGCATTCCTCAGTGGGGCTAATGTGCTGCAGCAGAGTGACCTCTACTGAGAAAACAATTTTCACCCAATCTTTTTCCAGCCAATTATCTCCAAAGGTACAGAGAAGGAATACTTATTATGCTCTCCTCTCTCACAAGGGAAGAACATCGAAAAATTAATTTTGTTTCCCTAGGAGAGGTTATAAACCTTTGCATAATATATCATGAAAGGGCAAGCTATTGTTGACATGATTTCAATATATCTCTGAATTTTCAGGCATCCCTAAGGGGATCTCCAAATACTGTTTAGTTGACTATAATGTATGCTTAGTAAATAGGAAACTCCTAGAACAGAGACCTAAGTATTAAGATGGAAGCCTTTTTTAATACATGTAGAATTTTTACATATGCAATATAGAAGTCGTACTAATGAGCACTTAACCAAGTGGCATCTGGCGCCCCAAAGAAGGAACACAAGGTTGGCAAGAACTTGCTCCAATAAATTAAAAGCTTTTCAAGCAATAAACTCCAACACCTACAATGCTATGCTTTTGTCTTATAATTGGCACCCACACTAGAGACATGAGAAAGTAGAAAGAAGTTGAAAATTCACAGCCTGGTGAAAATTGTTTTAAATTAAGAGAGAATTTTAAAACCTATTTACAGGAGTATAGTCAAGTCTCTAAAAGTAGGGTTAGATAATGGAAGGTCCAGAATGTCTTGCTTTGCAGTCTGTGGTGAGTCTATATGCTGATGTCGTAGATCAGATATCACCACAGGTTCCCCAAAGGAATTTGATAACATTCAACATCTTGTACTGGTAAAACTCTTAGTGAAAAAATAATAAAATAATCATAGGAACACTTATATTGCATTTATTCTGTGCCAGGTACCGTTATGTACATTTCACATGTTTTTTGAATGCATAAATTATTTAATCCTCAAAACAAAGCCACATGTTAAAAATATTGTAGAGTTTGGTACTCTTATGTAGCAAATACTTTAATATATCCAGAGCAGAGGGTACAGAGAGGAAGTAGGTGAGGTTGGAAATGAAAGGAGGGGTTATATCATAGAAGTTCTTGAGTGTCTTACTAAGGAATTACATACACATCATCTTATGCAAGTAGGATGAGTTCAAACAGGGATGTGACATAATCAGATGGGTATTGAAGAAAAATGAATCCATGAAAGTAGAAATGCCATATAAACATCACTATAGTTGCCACAAAGGCATTTGATAAAATCCAGCCTCTAATGTCAATAAAATTCTTAATTAAATTGTAATAGCGTAATAATAAATAGCACTTATACAATACATGAAATATCATTGTTTTTATTATATTGTATTATATGTTGTACAACTATCATATTGTATTATATTATGCTATAGTATATGGTATTATATAATTAAGCATTTATTTAGCAATTACATGAACGAAACACTGTTCTAAGCATTTTTTCATATTTTTAACATATTTTAATGAATTTAATTTTGAAAAAGCCCTTTGAGGTAGTGTTATCATTGCCATAATATTCACATGAAGAAATGAGTGTTGAAAGTTTAAGTAGCTTGCCCAAACAAGAACACATTACACAGCATGTAAGTGGCAGAGCCAGAATTTGAGCCAGGATAGTTCTTTACACGATATACATCTCAAACCAAAGGCCAGCATCGTGTTTATCAGTGAGAAAGTCAACAAATTCCCATTAAAGTAAGAACAAGGCAAAGATACCCATTATCACCAGGAATTATTATGTTCTGCCAGTACTAGTCAGTGCAAATAGATAAGAAAAAGAAATCAGAGGAATAAATGTTGGAAAAGAGAAGGTAAATTTTTTCACATTTTTTTAATTGGCAGTGTCACACAGCTCTTGGGATCTTACTTCCCCGACCAGGGATTGAACCCGGGCCCTGGCAGTGAAAGCACCGAGTCCTAACCACTGGACCACCGGGGAATTCCCTTCACAATTTTATAAATGTAATTTTTGAAACCATAAGCAATAAGAAAAATCGCTAAGAAGACTCTTCACAAAATTACTATAATTAATATACAAAAAATGTTAGCTATTTTTATACAAATAAGAATCACTTGAAAAATCCAAAATGTCAGACCACCAAGAGCACACCTAGAGTTGAACAAGTTGTGTTTATCACTGATCACTATGAGAGAGAGTGCATGCCACAAGGGATCATCTCGGTTAAAGGGTGTTAGAAAGGACTTATTACAGGATTTGGGCTTATGTCTGGTGCTTTAAGGAAGAGTTCAAGTGGGACTTTGCTTTGGATTGCATGCTGTCAGGAAACGAGGGCAATTCTGTGATGAGTATCTTCATAAATCTCTAGAAAGACGGCAGATTAGAGTGAGGCCAAAGCTCTCACTGGTAAAGAAACAGTAGTCACTCATGTCAGCTGAGAGAGGGGTCATTCCTGTGGTTTGGAAGAGTTCATGTTTTTGTTTGTGTTCAGACATAATTACGGAGTGGTCTAGTTTTGGTCTTGATCCATCAGGGTTACAGAGTGGCTTTGTCTGATGTTAGTGTTCTATAAAATTGTTTTTGTTGATGTTCAACAGGAAAGGCCCAGGCCAGTTCTCTAATGTCAGGGGCTGCTTTCCTCTTTCTTAAGAGCAGGAGTCCTCAATCCCTGGCTGCAGACCGGTACTGGTCCGCGGCCTGTTAAGAACCAGGCCGGGGCTTCCCTGGTGGCACAGTGGTCGAGAGTCCGCCTGCCGATGCAGGGCACACGGGTTCGTGCCCAGGTCCGGGAAGATCCCACATGCCGCAGAGCGGCTGGGCCCGTGAGCCATGGCCGCTGAGCCTGCGCGTCCGGGAGCCTGTGCTCCGCAACGGGAGAGGCCACAACAGTGAGAGGCCCGCATACCCCAAAAAAAAAAAAAAAAAAAAGAACCAGGCCGCACAGCAGGAGGTGTGCAGCGGGTGAGCGAGAGCGAAGTTCCATCTGCCTCATCTGCCGCTCCCCATCACTCGCATTACCGCCTGAACCATACCCCCCCCGACCCCCCCCACTGCAGTCCGTGGAAAAATTGTCTTCCACGAAACCAGTCCCTGGTGCCAAAAAGGTTGGGGACTGCTGCTCAAGAGGAATAAACGATCTCACATGATCCAAATCAAAACACTTGGGAATAAATTTAATAAGGAGGGGAATGTACTTGGGAAGGGGCCCAAGGAGGGCTTCTAGGCTGCTGACAAGTTTCCGTTTCTCAATCTGAGTGGTAGTTGCACATCTGAATGTTATAATTATTTGTTAAGCTAGATATTTATGTTATGTTTCACAAGAATTATTTATTTGAATAATATATTTATTTTATTTAAATGTATTAAAATTCAATTAGATGATTTGATTTTAAAATATGCTTTCTCAAAAGAACTATGGTTTATAAATAGTAAATAAATAAATAGAACACAACCTGTATTAGGGTTCTCCAGAGAAACAGAACCAATAAGATGGAGAAAGAGATATATATGTGTAAGAAGAGATTTATTATAGAAGTTCACTCACGTTGTTATGAAGGCTGAGAAGTCCCAGGATCCGCAGTTGGCAAGCTGAAGACCTGGGAGAGCTGGTGGTATAATTCAGTCTGAGTTCTATGGCTTCAGAACAAGGAGCTCTGATGTCTGAGGGTAGGAAAAGATGGATGTCCCAGCTCAAGAAGAGAGAGAGAGGAGAATTAGCCCTTCCTTTTCCTTTTTGTTCCATTTGAGCCTCCAAGGGATTGGATGATGCCTACCCACATTGCTGAGGGCAGATCTCTTTACTCAGTCTACTGAATCAAATGCTAATCTCTTCCAGAAACACCCTCACAGGCACACCCCGAAATAATGTTTCACCAGCTATCTGGGCATCCCTAAGGCCAGTTAAGTTGACACATAACATTAACGATCACGTGGCCTATAAAGATGAGAGGACCTAGAAAAAAATATTCAGAAAATCCGATATTTAATTTTTGTGTGGAGCAAGACAAGCCTGCAAAGGAACTCGAGAACAAATGGTCACAGAGATGTGAGAAAACTGGGAGTGTTGTCTCATGGAGCCTGTGGTAGACTAAATAGTGGCCCCCAAAGACACCCATGTCCTAATCCCTGGAACCTGTGAAATGCTACCTTATATGTAAAAGGGACTTTGCATATGTGATTAAGTTAAGGATCTTGAGATGGAGAGATTGCCCTGGATTATCCAATAGGTGCTAGATGCAATCACAAGTGTCCCTATAAAGAGAGACAGGAGGAGATTTGACTGTAGGAGAAGAAGTCAATTTGTTGAAGGAAGATGATTCATGGTTTGCTTTGAAGATGGAGAAAGGGGCCATGAACCAAAGAATGCAGGCAGCCTCCAGAAGTTAAAATAAGGCAACGATGCAGATTCTCCTGTAGAGTTGACACCCTGATTTCAGCCCAGTGAAACTGATTTTGGACGTCCGATGTCCAGAAGTGTAAGAAAACGAATATGTGTGGTTTTAAGTCACAGAGTTGGTGGTAATTTGTTGCTACAGCAATAGGAAACTAACACAGAGCCCAATAAGAGAGTTTCTTAAAAGAACATGTAGCCAGCAGTGCCACGTGAGGCTGAGATGGCAAGTCTAAAGTCTCAGCACTTAGAAACGTGAATATTATTGTTGTCCTTAGTAAGAGCCTTGTTAGTTGAATGATGGGACCAAAAGTCAGATGGGAGTGGATGGAGAAAGGAGTGGGAGGTGAGTAAAGTCCTCCTGTATTCTGAAATCACGACTGAAAAGAAATGAACATCTGAGGAGGCAAGGAGAGTTATTTTCCATTCCTGACATTCTATATTATTAAAAAGAATAACACTTATCTTCAGTTAAAAAAATAGTGAAAAATGTTTAATTTTAAAATGGTATAAAAAAGTATTGAAATAGCCAAGTGAAGAATACATTGGCTAGGAAAAAATTTGAAGGCAAAGAGGTCAACTAGGAGGTTATAACAATAGTCCAAATGAGCAGTTATGACTTCATTTGAGGTAGTAGCATTGATGCTGGAAAGGAAGGATAAATATGAGAGATATTAAAGATGAGGAGTTGGTGGTACTTGATCACGAATTATGTGAGTAGGGGTGAAATCAGTGAGGGGTCCAATTTTCTTGCTTGAGTAACTGAGTAAGAAGAAGCAACATTTATCTCCATAGAAAACACAGGAACCAGACAGGCTGCATTATTCATTCTTATTTCCTGTATGTTGATCTTCTTTTCCCCATCAAGTTATAAACTCATGAAGGTAGAGATGTTTAATTTACATCTTTTCTGCCTTTGTTTGCCCCAGTGAGGGCTAGGATCTGCAGACAAGCTCTTCCTTTTTGGTCCAGGCATTTGCTCAGCAGGAATTTCTGTGTGTTCCATCCCATGATAGATATTGTGCAGGGTGCAGGATTAATAGACTGTTGTTCATATCTGTGGAACTGAGATCCAATCAGTGCTGCTGTGAGACAGTGCTACTGTGGTACTTTAGAAGCATTAGTTAGTGAAAAAGGAGACAAAAGTAAGACTGGTAAGTCTGGAAAATTTACAGAGGCTTGCCCTAGCAAGGATGGCTACACAGAGAAACTGATTGTCCTAAGTGTGTAGCATATTCAGGCTGTAGGGGAGCAAGACTTGACGCCCCAAAATATCTCTTTGGCATGAGGAATATTTCAAGCTGAAAACAATCAAGGCCCAAAAAACTCATGACAAAACTTTGACCTTCCCCTTAACTGCCTAAAAGAATGAAGATAGAGGGCTTGTACGTGGAATAGAGCCACCATTTCTGCAAAGAATATGGTCTAGGTGCAGTAGGGGAAAGTCTAGGCAGGGCTTAAAGATCAGAGTCCACACTGTGTCCCTCTGTACCTCTGCATGGCCCAGCAAACATTTATTTACCAATCTTTTGCTTTTCAATCTCCATATGAATTGCCTTTCTCCCCTCTGAAGTCCCAAACCACTACCCCCAACATTCTCTTTTGTCTTTAGCTGAAGATGATATTTAAGGTGAGAATTTTGGCCATTTTGGTGAGTTACTCAGTTTTCCTGGGTCTATCCCAAGTATACATGTTATTAAACTTTTATGTGATTTTTCTCCGGTTAATCTCTCTCTTGTCAATTTAATTATTAGACCAGCCAGAAGAACGTAGAAGGGTAGGGGAAAATTTCTTCCTCCCTGACAAGGCATTCTAACTTTAGAGGACCAGTCTTAAAATAGGTAAAGTCTTTGGAAATCAGGTGGTGGGGTTAGCTGGATGAAAATTGATGACATCATGTTTCCAAATGCTGTCTCTTCAAAGGCAGACCTCAGGTAGTGGTGGAGGATATAGGGAGTGAGGTCTAGTAACTCCAGAGAAGAATTTGACAAGAATTTAGCAGGACCTTAACCCGGGTAAGTGGTAGGTAGATTTAGGGGGAAACTGTGGGGCTACTTTGGCCAGGCTATTGTGTAGGGATTAGGGGAGAACACACATCCCTAGCATACCTTACCCTTAGTGTATTGCATTAAAACTTAATTCTAAGTTCTTCTTGATGTCCAGCTGGAGCTTCAGATATTTATGGCATGTGGGGTTGCCTCAGGGCCTGAGACCAAACTTTGCCTAGACGAAAAACCTGCCAATGGTTACAGGAAGCTAGACAGGTGAAGGAAAATTTAGAAGAGCGGAGTTGGGGGCAAATAATGACTCCTTCAAAGGGTTTACATTCAGATTGAGGAAGGAATTCTAACATTCCTATGAGAAAATAACAAATGATATGTGACTGCACAGGTGGTCACCAATTTCTACCACAATGCATTGCATTTCTAGGAACAGAGCATATAGTCCTGAAATAGGTCATCTTTCTCCCTAAGGAACAACGTAATAACTGCGATTGTGTTTCTAACCAAGAATATGATACAAAATAAATTATAAACATGAACAACAGTATGTTATAGAAGCCAAGATGTAACAACTACAAACAACTACAAACCTCCATAGCAATTTAACAGTGTAAAATTCTGTGTCAAGTCCTATGTAATGGGCAGAAATATATTGTGCACATTGACTATACAAAAGGAACTCCAAGGTACCATAAAGAGTACATACAGCACATAAAACTACAGCTCTCATGAATCATAAATTTGACCTAAACTATCATGCTAAGTATAACTCACATAAAACATTTACTTAACAATAATTTCATGTGCCTTCTTAAAAAAATCAAAGGGCTTTTTAAGAGATGGTTTTGCTGGCATCCCTTTGAAGACACATCTAGGAAGGCTTAAATAGATACCTTTCTTTTTCTTTTAATAAACTTTGCAATAGTAATGTATTGAAGATTATTTCACTGTCCTTAAGGATGCCATAATAAGAGTAAGGTGATACGATTTAATTCAATATACATTTATCACATGTCTATTAAAAGTTGGGCCCTGTGTTAGGTACTAGAAACATAGTGATGATAGAACATGCCTTTGTTCACAGTCCTCAGAGTCGCCTCTTCTGGTTACCTGTCTCCTCAGAACAAGGATCTTGCAGCATTCCCATTTACATATCTCTCTACCCAACTAGGCTGGGAGTTACTTGAGAACAAGAACCTCCTTTCTTTATCCACCTATCCTCAGCTCTTAGCAATATGCCCCCAAAAGAGTAAAAGTCCATGATTTTTTTTTGTAAGTAAACTACTGGATATATATTGCCTGTGATGATTTTCTTTTCTTTTGAAATTCAGTAGGTATCCAACATGATTGATTTTACCTACCTCTAACTCCTCTTAGGCTATTCGAGGGTATAATGCCAACTGTTCAGTCTCTAAGCAGACATCAGACCAAAGTAGTGATGATAAGAGAGAGAGAGAGAAAAACCCCAGAAATGGTTGTTAAAGGCCTCTTTCTTAGAGTTCACAGCTACAGAGAAGAGAAAGCTATTGACATCTATTAGAAGGACTTCACACTTCATCGGAGAACCATGAAAAACAATTACCAGGTCTTTGGCACAGATTTTTCAAGAGGAGCTTCAAAACATCTCTCATAGAATTGCTAAGACAGGCATAGAACTGGAAACACATTGTCTTCTTTTTTTGCCTTTATACTTGGATTTTGACAGTAAGACTCCAAAACAGTAGGTAAAGTGAGAGAAAATTGGGGCATGGATTTTAATGCGGGAGCAGGTTTTCCTGGGACTCATCAAAAGACAGACATTACCACAGAATAAGTGCCCGCCCCCCCCAAAAATAACAAACAGTGGACAGTCAATAAATAGAGCTACAATGTTAAGTAAGGCTTGATGAAGGGGTGAATATTGAGCTTGAACACGGAAAGGATTAGTAAGGGCCTCAGTATAGACATGGATTTATAGGTGACCCCATGTTCCCTAGGCAGTGAGGAAGCCAACCTGCATGCAACAGATTAGATACGTTGTTCACTAATAAGTTAGATCCATAAGATGGGGCAAAATCAATAGAAACTTGGATCAGCTTCCTGAGACGACTTCAATACTTCCCTCGATTAACAATTATATTCCAAGTGTGGACTCATAGTTAATATTAAAAAGTACATGTTTTGGCCATCAATTTTTGTAATGAAAATTCCAATTCAAATAGCTTCTAACTATTCCTCCTGCCTATATCAACTGGAATTTAGTTCTTAATCATAGCCAATGAGAGCCCATATGAGTATACACATGCTGAAATATCTGTGCTGGTCTTCCCCATCTGTGGGTTAATGAGAAGGTTAATTTCAGGTTAATTAGATGGGGTGTGGGAGATGAGCAAGTTTTCTCAGCAGCAGACTCAGCAAAATCCCAGGAATCTGAAAAAAAAGTGAAACATGGACAGGGAATTTCCCTGATTTTCCTTCCAATTTGTGTAAGCCGGAGCATTGAACTTCTGGGACCCAAGGCTAGTTTTAAAATGAAAACAGTTCCAGCTTAAGCTCTAGAGATAAAATGTGGCATCTATACCTGGGGGCAAGACATTAATCTCATTATAAAACAGTGGAAGTGTTTCCTTCAAATGAAATTTCCACCAGCTCCCAGCCATTCGTGGCCTTTGAAATTCAGGATAGTTGGATAAATATCATTTAGGATAGAAGGAAGCTACATCTAATACAGGTTTTGGCCTTTCTTCCCCAAGGCTAGAACATGCTGGACTGCTACACAGAATACTCATCATGTTTTGGTCTCTGGAACTACACAAGTTTGCTTAGCCAACCAAGTCAGCTAGTTAAAAAAAAAAAAAAAAGCTATGAGATAACATGGAAATAAAGACCATCATAAAGTAAGCTACAATCAGACAACACTATACTAGAAAGCAGTCTATTATGTCTCAAGGCTCCAAATACTTGTTTGGTCACTTTGAATCTTTTCAACAAGGCTGCTTATTTATTTATACTCATTTCATTCTGAAAATAGATGCTTAGAATGAGAATGTACCAATGACACACAGGCCACTGTCAGGGAGGAAGAAATTTTCCTCTACCCTTCTAGGTTCTTCTGGCTGGTCTAAGAATTAAATTGACATGAGACAGATTAACAGGAGAAAATCAAACAAAAGTTTAATAACATGTGTACAGCAGAGAGACCCAGGAGAACTGAGTAACTCCCCAAATGGCCCAAACCCTCACCTTAAATACCATCGTCAGCTAAAGACAAAAGAGGATGTTGGCGGTAGTGGTTTGGGATTTATAAGAGGGGGAGGCAATTCACACAGAGATAGAAAAACAAATGTTTGCTAGGCCATGCAGAGACAGTGGGACCCAGAGAGGGATCTTAACAGACTTTGCTAGGTTCCTCCCTGTCTACCATACCTAGTTCATACTATAGTTACCTATGATGATTGCTTCCTTCCTGGAACAGGTCCTCTATCTACTTCTACTAGAAGATCAAAGGTTCTTCTCGAGTCTTTTGAGCCTTAAAAATAATCATCCTAAATTAATACTCATGCCAAAGAGACACAATTTGGAGGTGGCAAATTTTGCTCCCCTACGCCACTGAACTTGACACCTAGTAAGTCACCAAAGAAGAAATATAGTAAAGTATGATGTATAAAATCACTCTTCCACAGGAGCCAAAAATGAGCATCATGGGTATCAATATCACTTGGTGTTGTTTAAAAAAAGGTTAATTCTGTATTTTCAGGATAGAGTTTGATATGTGCGTATTAGATCTATCTTCTTAATTGCATTTGGCTTTTATATCATCAGAAAACAGGTGGGGCATACATAAATTGGATAACTTAAAAGTAGTTTAATAAAGGGTTACACAATGGTATAGGCAGAGTATAGAGGGAAAGCACAAGAGATAGAGCAGTAACTCAAATGTTTGAGGGGGGTGCCATTACCACATGGTAATGGTGAAGGAGAAGGAGTGGTTACAGAACTTGAGATAGAGATAATTACTCAGCCATAAAAAGAAACGAAATTGAGTTATTTGTAGTGAGATGGATGGACCTAGAGTCTGTCATACAGAGTGAAGTAAGTCAGAAAGAGAAAAACAAATACCGTATGCTAACACATATATATGGAATCTAAAAAAAAAAAAAAAGGTTCTGATGAACCTAGGGGCAGGACAGGAAGAAAAATGCAGACGTAGAGAATGGACTTGAGGACCCGGTGTGGGGGAAGGGTAAGCTGGGAGGAAGTGAGAGTAGCATTGACATATATACACTACCAAATGTAAAATAGCTAGCTAGTGGGAAGCAGCCGCATAGCACAGGGAGATCAGCTTGGTGCTTTGTGACCACCTAGAGGGGTGGGATAGGGAGGGTGGGAGGGAGACACAAGAGGGAGGGGATATGCGGTTATATGTATATATATAGCTGATTCACTTTGTTATATAGCAGAAACTAACAACACTGTAAAGCAATTATACTCCAATAAAGATGTAAATAATAAAATAAAATAAAATAATAAAAAAAACAGGGCCACCTGACAGGAGTTTTAGTAGAAGGCTATAGCTAACTTGTAACAACTCAACAGGGAGGGAGACATTAAAATACTCTGATCTCTGTTCATCTTATTGAGAATTTCTTGTATGTGATGATGAGTCACGTCTCTCTTGCTGCTTTCTATTGATAGATTCCCTCTCTTTGGCTTTAGTTGGTTTGGTTATGATATGTCTTACTGTGAATCTCTTTGAGTTAATCCTGCTTGAGTTTATCCTACTTGGAGCTTGTTGAGCTTCTTGGATATGTAGATTCATATTTTCTCATCATGTTTGGAAAGTTTGGGCTGTTATTTCTTCAAATAAATATTCTTTCTGCCCCTTTCTATTCTCTCCTTCTGGGACTCTGATTATCTGTATGTTGGTATGCTTGATAGTATCCCATAGGTCTCTGGGGCTCTGTTTATTTTCCTTCATCATTTTTTTCTTTCTGTACCTCAGATTGGATAATCTCAATTGACCTACTTTCAAGTTGGCTGATTCTTTCCTCTGATTGTTCAAATCTGCTGTTAAGCCCCTCTAATGAATTTTTAATTTCAGTAATTGTACTTTTCAATTCCAGAATTTCTACTTGGTTCCTTCCTACAATTTCTGTTTCTTTATTGATAGTCTCTATTTCGTGAGACATCATTTTTGAACTTTCATTTAATTCTTTAGACATGGTTTCTTTTAGCTCTTTGGACATATTTAAAATAGCTAATTTAGAGTCTTTTGTTTGTTTACTGAACTCAGGTTTGGCTGCTCACTCACTATTCAAAAACCAATACTCAAGAGGCAAATGTTGGTAGAAAGGAAAGTTGCTTTAATCAGAAAGCCAGCAATCTGGGGAGAAGGTGGACTCATGTGCCCCAAAACCAACTCCTAAGATTCCTTTCAACCATGACAGTTTTTAAATGGAAAAAGGGGAAGTAATCTCAGTTAGTCATTGAGATAGAAGGTTAGGTTCACATCATTTTCCATTGCGTGCAGGCTGGCTGACTCCTCATGATATTTCTTCAGATGTTATATGGCCCAAGTGGTCTGCCTGCAGGATTGCTAAGGGGGCCGTTGGGGGTAGAGAGCTACTCATTCTTTAACTACTTAATTCTTCATTCCTTCTTCTTTTAATCTAGGGAAAGAATCAACAGGTTAGGCTAGGTATTGTGTGCATTTAGTAGAGCATAAGTCAGGAGTTAGGTTAAATGTTCCTTAATGACCTCATTTTTATAATTAAGGTTTAAGGGGAACAGAAATAGGCAAACAGGAAAGAGGCAAAAGAGCTCCTTACAAATCCCCACTTGTCAGGCATCATTCCATTTCTATGGGATTAGGGGTGAAAGTCTGTCTTTTGTAATTTCTTCATGCTGACATAGGGTGCTGTATTCTTAGAGTGGAAGATGTTGACATGGGTCTGTAGCATCTTTTTGCTGACAGTTTTAGTTGCCTGCTTACATATATCAGCAGAATAAGCTACAATTATTTTCATGCCCACAAATATATAGATTATTATGAGCAATATTGTTAATCCCATTCTCTTGAGGCCAGTTCTTGGAATTGTGCTAGCCATAGATTCAGCACTGCTCAAGATGGAGTAGCTTATGTCATGGCTACAGTCTAGTCACCATGCAGTTAGCCTTTTCCCTCTGGTGGCAGTTAAAGTATCTGTAAAACAACTCAGGAGTGTGCATCAGACACTGAGTTTGTGACTCTATCATCCTCATCATTAACTGCTTGAGCCTGCTCTTTTGTGACTCTGGGAGGCCTGTAGACTTCAGCTTTTCTACAAACAAGAGGCAGGGGACAAAGAGGGGCCTTTTTACTTGAGGGGGCCCTGCAGGGTTCTGTTTGGTTCCTTATTTAGTAAGTCCAATGTCTGGTCTTCCTCAGGGACACTTTATATGGATTGATTTTTTTTCCTGTGTATGGATCATGTTTTCTTGTTCCTTTGCATGTCTCATAATTTATTTTTTTGTTGAAAACTGGACATTTGAAGTAATATAATGTGCTCACTCTGAAAATCAAATTATTTCCTCTCCCTAGAGTATGTTATTGTTTACTTGTAGTTTTTGCTGTTTGTTTTTTAGTAAGTTTTCTGAACTAATTCTGTAAAGCCTGTATCTTTGTCATATGTGGCCACTGAAGATGTTACTTGGTTATATGAGTACTCAGCTAATGATTGGACAGAGATTTTCTTAAATGTCTGGGACAAGTAAATCTCTCCCAGTCTTTGCTGAGGGGCTCTGTGCATGTGTTGGGGTATGCCTTCAATACTCAGGCAGGGCAGTTTAAAACTTTGCCTTAGCCTTCACTTCCTACCTGTACAGAGTCTCAAATTCAGTCAGAGGTGAGAGCTTAAGGCCTCTTTAGATCCTTCATGTGAATGTGCATAGCCTTCAGTGTGCAAACAGCCTTAGGCATGTACCAGGATTTATAGATTTCCGGGAATATATCAGAGATTTTGAAAGCCCCTATGGAATTTCATTCCCCAGTTTTTGCTTTTAAGTTTTTTGGTTAGTGTATTGTTTCCCTCAACTGTTATCCCGTGCCTCAGGCAGCCATGAAATTCAGCAATGGTCTGTAATTGCTTTTTGATAAATGTTCCTGGATGATAAGGCTTTTCACACTGGGCAAGTCAGGTAAGATACAGACAGCTTGCAAATATGGTCTTCTGGGGACCACCAGGCAGGTCACAAATTGACAATTTGGGGGAATGATGCTTTGAAAGAGCTCCAGCCCCATTCTGCTCTCCCATAGTTGCCAATCTTCACCATCAATGTGGGTTGTTCTATTTTAAGGCCACTGTGTTTCCGGAAAGCAGAGAATGGAACCAGGAAGAGTTAAAATGCTCCAAAGCTTGCTGTTTTCACCAAGATTTTCCAACTGTTTCTCTTTAATAAAGATTCTGTGAGTTGTTACAAGCATTTAGTTAATTTCTAGAGTTTTAAAAAAGCTGATTCTGATCAATTTTGCGTTTTCTCATTGCTTTTATGAAGGAGAGAATTTTTGGAGGCCTTAATTTGCCATTTTTACTTTATAATTATAAATTTACATAATACCCTTAATCTTCCACTTCTTAAGCAGTATCTATTATCTGAGCTATGATAAACTTAGGATATTCTATTTTCCTCTTATTTCCATGCTTCACTTCTACCACTCAATTTTAGTTAATTATACTGTATTTCTGTTTATCATTCATAGTTAACTATGCTTATGCTTCTATGACTTTATTTGCAACTTTAAATTATCTCCTTGGACTTCCAGCAATTACAGATGAAGCAGATATGTGCAATAGTATAGCTTCTTTCTCCCCCCCCTCAATCTATTTTGACTAGTTATATTGTCTTAATTTGGGTTCCTTCAGAGGCAGACCATGAGACAATGATTCAAGTGTAACTTCTTTGTTTGTGAAGGACAAGAAATGCCAGTAGGGAAGTAAGGAAGTACACAGGAAAGGGAAAGCAACCAATAAAAGAATTATTATGCCAGTTATTTCTGTGGGTGACTAAAGCCTAATAGTGTGAAGAATTTCTGGGAAAGATTGTAATACACATGCCTCAGAGTTGTCTCTCCAAGATCTGGAGTGTGTATTCACCAAATCCTATCAATCCTTTGTTGAGGGCTTCTCCTGGGGGGATTTTAATTCCTTGGTACTTCTTTTATGCGATCCTTAGGAAAAGGACACATATATTGTTAAATGGAATCAGCTAGGACAAACTGAAGTGGTAAAGCTGCAGTGATATAAATGGGACACTAATAGAGTCCCCTACATATTACATCATTTCTTCATTATTATTATATATAACTTTTACATTCGTTTTGTGGTTTCTTCCTCACATGTGTTTTAGGCTTGTTTCTACTGTTAAATGTATTAAAAATTCATTGTGAATTCTTTCTCCATAATTTCTTTGTTAATCTCTTTATGTCTTAAATTTGTCCTCCATTAATTTTCTCAGGAAGTGTTCATGGCAGTGATATTCCCTGAGCTCTTGCATGTTCAAAACTATTTGTCTTTATCCTTTTGTACTTTAAACACAATTTGATTGGATAGAATATTCTTGGCTCACATTTTTGCCAAGCTGCTACAGGAAGCTGTGAGCATCAGTGACGGTTTCTTACATTTCGTGACTTAACTGCTGTACTAGGCTGAATAGTATCTCCCCAAAATTCACATCTACCTGGAACCTCAGAATGTGACCTGATTTGGAAATAAGGTCTTTTCAGATGTAATCAAGTTAAAATAAGATCATACTGGATTAGAATGGGCCCTAATCCAAAAAAAGATTGGAGTGATGAGTATAAAAGAAGACTTAAAAAATTTTAAGGGATTGAAATCATACAAAATATGTTCTCCAACAACAATGAATTAAATTAGAAATCAATAATAGAAGGAATTTTGAAAAATAAAGATATGTGGAAATTAACCAATACACTCCTAAATAACCAATAATCAAGAAATTGCAAAGAAAATGATCTAATAATTTGAGATGACCAAAAATGAAAAGCCAACGTACTAAAACGTCAAAAACAATGCTTAGAGGGAAATATATGTGTATATCTATACACTTATATATATATTTATATATATATATATACACTTATATTTAAAAAGAATATCTCAAATCAATAACCTAACTTTTCACATTAAGAAACTATAACAAGAAGAGAAAATTAAGCCCAAAGTAAGTAGAAGGAAGGAAGAAATAAAGATTAGAACAGATTTGATTGGAATAAAAAAATAGAGAAAATCAATAAAACCATAGTTGATTCTTTGAAAAGATCAATAAAATTTACAAACTAGCTATACTGAGCAAGATAAGAAGAGAGAAAACTCAAATTATTAAAATCAGGCATGAAAGAGGAGACATTACTACTGACCTTATAGAAATAAAAATATTATAAGAGAATACTATGAACTACTGCATGCCAACAAATTAAATAACTTAGCAGAAATGAACAAATTCCTAGAAAGACACAAACTGCTGAAACTGACTCAAGAAGAATTAGAAAATGTGAATAGATGTATAACAACTAAAGAGACTGAATTCGTAATTAAGAAATTTCTCACAGAAAAAGCCTGGCAACAGATGACTTCACTGGTGAATTCTACCAAACATTTAATAAAAAATTAACACCAGTCCTTCACAAACTCTTCCAAAAAATTCAAGGGGAGAGAGCACTTTCCAAATCATTTTATAAGGCCAGAATTACCCTGATATTGAGTCCAGACATAGTAAGCAAATGAAATCAGATTAAGAAATCACAAGAAAACAGATTAAGAAATTACAAGAAACTACAGATTAATATTTCATGAATATGGACACAAAAATCCTCGACAAAATATTAGCAAACCAAATCCAATAACATAGAAAAAGATTTTACAACATGACCAATGGAATCTATTCCAGAAATGCATGATTGGTTTAATATCCACAAATTAACCAGTATACTACACAATACTAATAGAATTAAGGTCATTAAAGAAATGACCATCTCAATATGCAAAAAATAAAATGTATTTGGAAAAAATCCAACACCCTTTCATGATGAAAACTCTGAACAAACTAGAAATAAAAAGGAATTTCCTCACCCTGTAAAAGAGAATCTGTGAAAAACCCACAGATAATATCATAATTAATGGTAAAAGACTGAAAGCTTTCTCCTTAATAACATCAAAATCAACACCAGGATGTCTATTCTTGCCATTCTATTCAACATCGTACTGGAAGTTCTAGCCAGAACAATTAGGCAAAGAAGAAAAAGAAAGAAAGAGGGGAGGGAAGGAGGAAGGCGAATAGAAAAGAAGTAAATAAAAGGCATCTAATTTGGAAAAGAAGAAGCAAATTTATCTTTATTCAGAGATGATATGATCTTATGTATAGAACATCTTAAAGAAACCACAAAAAACCTATTAGAGTTAAAAAACAAATTCAGCAAAGTTTCTGTGTACAAGATCAACACACAAAAATCAATTGTATTTCTATACACTAGAAATGAGCAGTCTGAAAAAGAAATTCTTAAAAAATTCCATTTACAAGACAACCATAAAGAATAAAATACTTAGGCATAAATTTAACCAAGCAGGTGGGTGAAAGACTTCTACACTTAAAACTATAAAACATTGCTGAAAGAAATGAAAGAGGACCTAAACAAATGGAAAGACATTCTGTGTTCATGGATTTGAAGACTTAATAATGTTAACTTAATAATTTAAGATAGCAATACTACCCAAAGCTATCTATGGATTCAATGCAGTTTCTTTGAATACCCCAGGATGAAATTCACTTGTTCATTTATTTTTATTCATTCTTTCATTTACCCATTTGCTTCTACTCAATAGAAATAATTGTTTAGTGTCTTGTTTTGTGAATGCGAATTATCTGTGATCCGGAGTATTAGTTAAATGTCTATTGTCTCTTTACACATGCTAGACTGTTTCCCTTTAAATGATCATTTCTCTGCACTTTTCCTGCTTGAAGAGGAATCTCTGAGAGATGTTGGCAACACAATGGTAATTGAATAGTTTTTCTTTCTCCTTCATCTGTTAATATCACACCCTCTCCCTCAATTTGGCACCAATCTACAGATCTGGCAGTCTCTTTTATTACCACCCAATTCCCCTTGTGGTAGAATCCTCTGTATACAACACAATGCTCTCCCAAACTTCTCCCCAGTCCTTCCCCAAACTGAAGCTAGCTAGACCACTGGTGCTCTGGCCCTGATTACATACAGCTTTTCTCATTACTAACCTGAGGAAAGGAGCCATAACCAAGACAATAAAGCACGGGTTTTGGACAGGGTATCATTCACATAAAATTTTCTGCTACTCAACTGGGCTCCCACTGTGTTCTGTTATCTTATCTATTGATTGTAAGAATGTATACATTATTTGATCTTTGTCGTATTTCTATAAGTATTAAAGTTCTCCTATTATATTTTCCTAAGTTGATAAATAGCATCAATGTTAAAATATCCTCATTTATCATCCCACTATTGTCTTTCTCCTTTAGTAAGTTCTCTCACTAAAGGAAACTGTTATTTTATAATCTTTATGAATGATATCTGACCAAATTATTCTTACTCTAAAATAATGAATTATCTTCTGATTCTTACCAGATCTCATCACTACATACTAATCTCAGATAGCAATATAGAAGCTTCACAAATTGCACTATATTTATCTAATTCATTCAAATGTATTTTTTAAACATATGCATCAAGCCCTGTGCTAAGTGCTGGGACATGGTTCCTGAATCCCAATAGCTCATAATCTTTATGAATAATGCAGTCAGTCCTGTAGCAGTGACATGTATGAAGTAGTAGAAAAGCACGGAGGAAATTGTGCCTGAAGGGATCCAGGATTACTTCATGAGGAGCTTCCATAATTCGTCATTTTAGTCATCTGGTAAATTGCTAAAATTTTAATGAAAAATAACATTAACTTTAGAATCTAAGATGTGTTTCAATCTACTTCTTTTCCCTTCTGTCTTCACTTCTAACTCTATACTCTCAATGTTACTGTTCTGCTACGTATTGTTGAGACTGTGCAAAACATGTATGATTTTTCTTTTCCTTATTGACTTTTGAGCCTCTCTTACCTGGGCAGACAACAGAATATGTAGACTGCATTAGTTAGATTACTGATTTATCTTCTTTCAAGCAAGAAGCCATGAACAGTGGGCGTCAAGATCCATTTGACAGATCCGAGCCACCTCTGTGTCTAGGGATTAATCTCAGGTAGATTGATAGGCAATAGAAATGAAGTGAAATTTATATATGATATTTTCTTCCAGAAAAGGTCTTCTCCCACTCCCAACATTCATGAACCTTCCATTTAGAGGAGATAAGTTGTAGAACTACTACAAATGGTTACCAAGCATTTTTTAAATAGGGGCCTATGGAATATCCTGAACTTGGGTACATATTTCAGATATGGATATCAACAAGAAATGTAGCAGAAATAGCCTGATGACCAGACTCTGACCTCTCCCTCTTTTCTATATGGGTATTTATTTTGTTAACCCTGACTTAAGGATATGACAGCCCTGTGGCAGCACTGTATTCTACACAACTTCCTTCCGTCCTCACAGCTCTAATTGACTTTAAGCCAGAAATACTCCATTACATCCTGGGGTGAAATCCACACTGACGCACCCTCTGATGGCTGTGATCATTTCAGAGTCACTTAGATGCCACGAGAATCATTTATAATAGGGAAGACTCGATAAATAACTATATTTCTTACATTTCCCTTGGCATGATGCCTTGTTCTGTAATGTGAGGGGACCTCAATAATGAATGCTTATTTCTCTTTTTCCTTACGTTTCTGCTACCCCAGTCAATCACACAAGAGAAAGACTGGTTTGGCATGAAACAGGCCTAAGTGTTAGATTACTACAAAATAGCCCCCTATAAATCATACCACCATGAATTCGTGGACTTGTACAGCCTCCTTTAACATTGAATGAAGGTTGGCCTTCTAACTTACTTGGGCCAATAGAATGTGAAAGAAGTGATTCTGCACAGCTCTGGACTGAGGACCTATGAAGTCTTATGGCTTCTTCTTTTGTTCTCTTGGACACCTAAGACAATCATGCTGCAAAAAGTCCAGAGTGAAAAACCACCTGGGAAGAGAAGTCCAGTCCTCTCAGCTATTCTAACAGAACTCAGCCCCCATCAGCCCTTTCCGCTCAATAAGTGATTCCAGGCAAAACCAACCGAAGAACCACCCAACCGACCTATGGAATCATGAGAAGTAATAACTTGTTGTTTAAAGCCTTTAAGTACTGGTGTGCTACGCAGCAACAGATAAATGATACAGTTATTGCTGGTAAAGTTTTCTGGGGCTGGGAGCTGACTACCCTTACAAGACTGAACTGCTTGGACTTACAGTCTCAGGCTCATGCATGGACTTATATTTACAAGGAGAGTCGGAGCCAAGTTTTGCATCTGAGCCTGCGAGGCAGAGTTTTACAATGATGAATGTTTCTCAGTTCCAGTTTATGTTAGGATGTACAGAGTCTGAAAGTGCAGCAGAAGACATGACCTGCTTTTTTAAGAGCAACTGACAAGAAGCCTAGTGAGAAAAGGAGAATACAAAAAGCTCTGCAACTCTAGGTAACTCTGTCCATGTTTGATTATTTCATTTTCCAATGGCAATGTCCCAGCTGTGCTCCAGTGTCTCTTCAGCTTACATCTGTGTTCAAATGGGAAGTCTTCCTAATTTCTCTCCTCTGTCATTTTCTTATCCAAGTTTCTTGGTTTTGCTGTCCAATTTATCATTGACAAAGCCTCGGGTGAAGTACTTCTGTGCTTAGAGCGTTATTTATACTATTTATCACACTGGAAATTAGTGAGAAGAGCCTCATTTTAGAAACACAGCCATCACCAAAAAAGAGAGCCTCACCATATAGAGAGGCAGAATAGTGTAATGGCAAAGCATATAGGCTCTGGAAAAAGATTCTTGGCTTAGAATTCTAGGTCTGCAAGTTACTAGCTGTAAGACCTTTGATAGGTTATTTAACTCTTTCCTTCATCTTTCTTATCTGTCAAGTGGGGATGATAATAGTCGTACATACCTTGGAGACATAAGTGCAAATGTAAACTTGGCACTTGGTAACTATAGTAGTTTACTGTTAGCATTATTTTGATTATTATGAAAGAAGAACTGAGTGTAATAATTGTAGACTCAGATCTTTGACAAACTAAACACTTGACCTTGAGTAAATTACTATGTCTCTGGGTCTCAGTTTTTTCATCTGTGAAATGAGGACTATAAGGGCCTTTTCAGCTCTAAAATTCAAGAAATCTAAGAAATTTGAAAAGGAAGGCTAACTTTGACCTCTCAGATCATGACCACTGAGGGTAAGGCATTTATTTTCCTTGCCCAGAAGGGACCAGAGAAGTCTTGAACCATGGCATTGTTTCATACATAAATCAAGGCCTCATTTTGTTTGGAAATCTGGTTTCAATTGTAAACAGGGCAGTTTCTCACCTGGCATCTGATGAATAAGAAATGGTAGAAATTGAGGATTAAATATATTTATGACATCCTATTGTTATATATAGTAACCAATTGTTAATAATATCATACATATGTATATATACATCCCTTATATATAAAGAGAGATTTACTATAAGGAACTGGTTCATGTATCAATAATCATGGAGGCTGAGAAATCCCAATATCCACAGTCAGCAAGCTGGAGACCCAGGAGGGCTAATATGTAGTTCTAGTCTGAGTTCAAAGGCCTGAGAACCAGAAGACCTGATGGTTTAAGTTCCAGATCAAAAGCTGGTGGACTCCAGGCCCAAAAGCTGATGTTTCAGTCTAAGTTTGAGGGCTGGGAAAAAGACAATGTCCCAACTCAAATAGTCAAGCAGGAGGGGTTCCCTCTTACTTAGCCTTTTTGTTCTACTCAGGTCTTCAATTGATTGGATGAGGTCCACCCACATTCAGGAGGTCAATCTGCTTTACTCAGTCTAAGGATTCAAATGTTAATCTCATCCAGAAACATCTTCACGGACACACCAGAATAATGTTTGCCTAGTTGCCCAGGCAAGTTAACACATAAAATTAACCACTACAGTTACCTTCCTATAAATGCCAATTCTTGTATTTGCATTAAAAGCCAAGGGTCTTAGACATTTGGGGGGACACCTACGCATGAATGAAAAAAAATTAACAATAAACAGAGAACTAGCTTTCTAGAGAAAGAGAGATAATTTTAGGAGCATATGAAAACTTGAGAGAAAAGCACTGTGCACAAACAGATTTGTGGCATTAATACATACGTAAAACAAGAAGAGGATGCAATTGTGAAGGAATGATCCAAGATTAATAAAGATCTCTTTGAAATTAAAAATATGAATATTGGAGTATGAAGTTCAAAAAAGGTTGTTAGGTAAAGTTCAGATTATTGACCCCTAAAAGACAAAGTGAAAAAAATTATGAAAAAAAAATTAGAGGTGTAGAAATCACCTATAAATTTCAGAAATATATACCAAAGAAAGTGCAGAAGATAACATTGGTGAATAAATACGAAACTTTCCAAAACCTGAGGAGAGAGGTGATTCTTTAATTGGGAGGTCTAATTTAAAGGCCCACCATGTGAAATTTAAAAACACTGTGAGATTTGAAAATAGTGAGACTAAAGAAAAAATTTTTTAATTTTCCAGAGAAAAATAGGTGATCTTCATAAAAGTGAGAATTACCTTAACCCTAACACCATCATCCACATTGGATTTCAGAAGAGAATGGAGCACTCTTTTTTTAATAAATTTGTTTATTTTTGGCTGCATTGGGTCTTCGTTGCTGCGCGCAGGCTTTCTCTAGTTGTGGCGAGCAGGGACTATTCTTTGTTGCCATGAGCGGGCTTCTCGTTGCAGTGGCTTCTCTTGTTGTGGAGCACAGGCTCTAGGCTCACAGGCTTCAGTAGATGTGGCACGCGGGCTCAGTAGTTGTGGCTTGCAGGCTCTAGAGTGCAGGCTCAGTAGTTGTGGCGCACGGGCTTAGTTGCTCCGTGGCATGTGCGATCTTCCCAGACCAGGGCTCGAACCCGTGTCCCCTGCATTGGCAGGCGGATTCTTAACCACTGTGCCACCAGGGAAGCCTAGCACTCTTTTCAAAGTACCATTAAGTAATGATTTTCAAGTAGAATTCCGTTCCAACCAAATAATAATAATAATTAATTAATAATTAACATGAACATGCTTTATATTTTTTAAAAAGCACACGATATGGATAACGTTAAAATCCTTCTTGTCCACTGCATCCAATCACAGAACTGTCTCCCTCTCAAACAAAAGAGGTTATCAATCACTTCTGTCATTATTGTGTGCAGGCTTTTAGGTGTTTTTCTATATAAATATAGCTGAAATAAATAATTTTCTGTTTTGTCTTGTTTGAACATAAATAGCAGTTTGCTTTTCAACTTAAGGACATATCTGTATTCTCTATATGTATCCACATAGGAATCCCACATCATTGTTTTTAACTACCATGTCATATTTCAGAGCATAAATGCACTACAATTTATTCAATCACTCACCTATCAGTGGATAGTTAGACTCTTCTCTAATTTTTGTTTTCTTTTATAAAGAGTGCAACAGTGAACATCCTTGTACAAGCCTCCTGGTGTCCGAGACTAATTTTCTGCAGAAAAATACTTTTCTATTTATTCATTCATTCATTCATTGCCTATGATGAATGTCCCCAGGGCCTCCTTATTTCTCTGTCTTAGCTTTCTGTAAGTATGACAAGTTTTGTTATGTCACTCAGGGTTCATGATCTTTTCTTTCCTTCTGTGTTGTGTTGAGTAAGATTAAGGGGCCTTCTGACAGAAATCTCTAAACTATCATTTTTATGATTCATTTCTGCACTACGACATTTACTCAGTATTATAGAATTATAATTTCCTGTCTTGAGGGACAAAGATAGGACTAAATTCCCTAAGATGCTTTTCTTGACAAATCCTTAAGGGTAAAAATCAAGCTGCTAAATCTTTACCTTTTATGTCTGTTAGCTTTGAGTTATTCTGCAACTTGGGCTCTAAGGGTAAATTAGCTGTTCTAGTCAATTCAGCTAAGAATCTGTCAGCAGTTAGGTCCTAAAAATCTATTCTTAAGAATTCTAAAGTATCCATAATCCTCTTTACATTACATTCTTCTTGGGAATCTCTTTTTATAGAAATTTTCTTTCTGTGTTTAGTGATTGCTCTTGAAAGAAAGTCACAAGTAAGAAATGCATTCAGATGCCTAAATATGCCATCAAAGATTTAAGGAAAGATCAAGAGCCAGTGACATTTATTGGTGTCTTAGATACATGCATTGTAAAACTTAATCCTTATCACAAATATTAAAGGCAAATATTGCCTTCATTTTATAGACTGTCTAACTAAAGCGTGGAACGAAAAAGTAACTTTCTCCTAGTCTCACAACTTGTAAATGATACAAGGGACCTCAATATATCACACAATCTCATTTGGTGCAGTGAACACAATTTCAATTTGAATCCCAACTAGACCTCTCTTTAATAGTCTACTCTTAAGCAAATCATTTTCTGTTTCCTAGATCTCCGTTTCCTTCTCTGTGAAATAAAGTTCAGGGCAAATTGCCTTATCGCCCTAAATTTATATAAATAATTTATTGAATACCCGTTACATATTAGTGCTGATATTAAGTAATGTTAGTGCTAAGTGTGCACTTATTCTATGGAGGATTAGTTAATGAAAGTTTAAAGTGCTCTACTCTAATTCCAACTCTGGGGAGTTGGAGAAAGTCTCCCTGAGGAAGAGATACTTGAGCTGAGATATGAAGGAGAAGTAGGAGTTATCTAGCCTGGGAATGAGATGGGAAGTGAGGAGGATTGCCAAGGTCTTAAGATAGGAGAGAACATGGCTAGTGGAGGGACCCAAAAGATAGCCAGTGTGATTAAAACAGGGAAATCTAGGAGCATCATGGCACAAGATGAGACAGTAAAGTTAGGAGCCAGGCCATCTGGGTATGTAGACCCTGTGAAGATTGTGATCTTCATCTTAAGAATTACAGAAAGTCTTTCTACTATTTGAGGTAATTAGGGACGAAGAAGCTTGGCTAACATGATCAGAATTGCGTTTTGAAAAGCTCACTCAGGACTCTTGGTGGAGAACTAATTAGAGGGAAAGAAGTGGATGCAAGGAGATCACTTAGGAGATTGTCCAAGCAAGAGGTAATGGTAGCTTGGACTGGAGAGGCCATAGTAGAAATGGAGATGAATGGACATACTAATTTTATTTTGGAGGTGACAATATAAAGGAGTTGGCAACAGTTAGGAATGATAGATAAGATACAGGGGATGAAAAAAACAAAGATGTCAAGGGTGACTCCAGCCTTTGTTGCTTGTTTGATTCCTTGCTTTTGCTTGATTTTGCACTACCAGGAGGACTATGGTACTAGTCACTGAAATGGGGCACCATAGAAGAAAGCCAGAGAGGAGTGATCATGAATTTGGCTTTGAAATTGTTGAGTTTGAAAATGTTTAAGACATAGAAATAGAAATGACAGCTAAGAAGCTGGAACTCCAAGATCTGGGTCAGAGATGTAGATATATGCGGAGAGTCACTGCATATACATGGGGATTAGAGCCTTGAGCATGGATGAGATGACTTAGGGACAGAGTAAAGAGGAAAAGAGAGGAGAGCCTAGCATTGAGCTTTGAAGAAGGTTCCAATAATTGCCAATTGGTGAAAGAAAATGCACAAGTAGAGAAAAAAATTGTAAACATTTATGGAAGGTTTTTATTTGTTTCTGTGATGAAATGTTTTCTGGGTCAAAAATGATCTGACCCATCTAAAATCTTTCAAATTTAATTTCTTTTAAAAATACTAGCCAGGCAAACAACTAATCTGTGGTCAAATGTGGCCTCTTGACAACCGTATTGTGACTTCTGTTTTAGGGAAATTAAAGTAGACCGGGGCATAGACAATGTTTGGAAGAATTGTGTGAGTGACAGTAAAGCACCACTTCTACTCAGATTGGAAAAATATTTCTGGGGATGAGGGGAAGGAGAGACAGAGGGGAAGCAAGGAGACCGAGACCAGAGGCTGGAATAATTCTGGGCCCTTCTTTTTGGGTTAGTGTTCTGGGGAGTTGGAAAGACCCAATGGGAAGCTGGAGGACCAAAGGGCAAAGAGATTTATACTCTAAAAGTCTGTTTCGATTCCCAGAGTGACCACAAAGTCGAGGTTAGCAAATGGTTGTGTAGGGGCCATGCAGAGAGGAATGAAGTGTAAACAGACTGATGGCCAACAATCCAGCAATGCCTTGGCACTTGACAAGGATATGAGGAAAAGGTCTTCCTCTCCTAGTCGTTATTGGTCATATGACTTGTGGAGATATATTTGTAGGTATAAATTTGGTATTACTTATCAAAATAAATAATGTATATGCTTTAACCAAGAAATTCTGTGTAAAAATTTAATCTGACAGTGATAGAGTAGTATAGTACTACCTTGCAATCCCAAGCTGTGTTTAGTCAATGCTACTTGCTGCCTTGGAGATTCTTTTTTTGTTTGTTTTTTGTTTTTTGTTTTTCGGTATGCAGGCCTCTCACTGTTGTGGCCTCTCCCGTTGCGGAGCGCAGGCTCCGGACGCACAGGCTCAGCAGCCATGGCTCACGGGCCCAGCCGCTCCGCGGCATGTGGGATCCTCCCGGACCGGGGCACGAACCCGTGTCCCCTGCATCGGCAGGCGGACTCTCAACCACTGCGCCACCAGGGAAGCCCTGCCTTGGAGATTCTATGAGGTACCTGCCATTCTTTATTAAATTGCCTTCTGTGGTAACTGGCTAGAATCGACTCTGTTGCTTACAACAAGGGATTCTGAATTATATAAGAAGAATCACAGAATTTTGAAGTTGATAAGACACTTAGAGCTCATTTTCTTCAAAGCCTTTTCAGCCCTAATAACCTATTCTTTTATTTTCCCATTTGAAAATTTTTTACGAGAAAACAAAATTATCCTTGACTTGTTCACCCTTTTTATAAACAAAAGACACAAACCGCTAATTATTGTGAACTAATAGAATTCTAGACAAAGCCAAAACATTTGATATTATGTTTGTTCTCTACAAATATAATATGGATAAAATATCAGATTTTCATCAGCATTCTTGAAATATTAAAAATAGTGCATCCATTATTAATGTTTTGGTTCTAGTTTGAAAGATCCTGCTATATCCTTCTCATTTTCATGATGAATCAAGAACAGCTCAAGAATGTGGATACTTTGTCTAAGATGACACAGCTAAACAAATGCAGAACTTGAAGGAGAACCTCCCTTTGGATAATAACACACTTTATCAGGCACCAAAGAAAGACATACCACCTCTCTGAGGCATCACCACATGATTCATCCAAATATTTATTGAGTGCCTACTCTGTGTCTGGTACTGGTTCAGGCACTGAGGATATACCAAGGAATACGATGCATAAGATCCTGCCTTCATACTAGTGGGAAAAGATAGACAGCAAATGAGAAAATAGAGATAAATCTAATTTGGGGTGGTGCTGAATGCTGTGTTAAATGATAACAGTAATAATAATAATAATAATAATAAACAGAAGGGTAGAGAGTGGAGGGTGAGGGTGGTCAAGAAAGGCCTCACTGAGGAAGGGGTCTTTGGGCTGAGACATAAAAGCTTTTCAACACAAAAGATTAGAGACAGAGCACTTTAAACAGAGAAAAGAGCAAATGCAAAGTCCCCAAGGCTGAAGCAAACTGTGCATTTAGAAGAACAGCAAGATGGTGATCAAGGGGAAACAGTGGAACATGAGGCCAGAGAGGGACAAGGTAGGATCAAAATAATACACCTGTTGAAGGAGGAATTTGGATTCTTTTTATAGATTCAATGGAAAGACAATAAAACCTTTTGAGCAAGGGAATAACGTGATCCATTTTCCTTTTTTAAAAAATCACTCTGGCTCCTGCCTAGTGAATGAGTGTTTGAAGGGACAGAAGTGGTCTGATTTCTGTTGTACATAGTTGTGTTTGCTTCTCTGTTTCTTTGTTTATTTCAGGTTAGTGTATAGACCTAACAAACAGGAAAGACTAGAGAAAATGAACTGAAGGCAAAGTTATTCGTTTCCTCCCGTACCAATAGTGATAAGGGATTAATGTATGTTTGGGGGACAATAACAAGACTGACAATTTATGTTATTTTAGGAAGATGCAAGCTTATGACTGCTAAGTCATCCATCAAAAATGTCATTCCTTAAAACCACACAGTCATATGATAGATTTGAAATATTTGCTTTTCTATGATAAGCCTTAGTGCAGTAATTTTCCTTCATATCAGTTTGTACTATGTGTATACATATTAATTTAATGACAGTTGAATATTTTAATTGACCATGTTGTGTTAGTTTCAAGTGTACAGCAAAGTGATCCAGTTATACATACGTATATTATATATGTATATATATACACATACATATATATTATATGTGTATATATACATACATATATATTATATATGTATATATATATATATATATATATACATGTATATATATTCTTTTTCAGATCATTTTCCACTGTAGGTTATTAAGGTTATTACAAGATATTGAGTATAGTTCCCTGTGCTACACAGTAGGTCTTTGTTGTTTACCTATTTTATATGCAGTAGGGTGTACATGTTAATCCCAAACTCCTAATTTATCTCTCCCCTCCCCACCACCCTCTATCCCAATTGGTAACCATAAGCTTGTTTTCTATATCTGTGAGTCTGTTTCTATTTGGAAATAAATTCATTTGTATCATGTTTTGAGGCAGGAGATAGATGGGCCCTAGGCTGAGCGGCTGGAATCTGTCCCCTGTGAACAGATCCTTCAAGGTAAGGATAATGGCAGGAGCAAGGAGGGGCCGAGTCCTGCTTGGATAAGAGATAAAGAGACTACATATTTCTCAAGGAGACCCCCAAGCTACACATGTGCAGAAAGGATCCTCAGGGGAGGAGGTGCCAGACCACAATATGTTCTGTCAACTTCCCAGAGACCCTTGCACTTGAATCCATCTTGGCTAAAAGATGTGCATGCACACAGAGGAGGGCCTGAGTCAGACCAGATCCAGACTCAAAGCCAGACAAAGCAAGATGATTGGCCAGAGGGAACCCGGAAGAACTGCCCCCATATAAGTGATTTAATCCACCCCAAAAGCTCATGGCTCTCTCTCTCTCTCTCTCTCTCTCTCTCTCTCTCTGTCTCTCGCTCTCTCAGAGCCTGCCCATGCTTTCTCTGCACACATCTTCTCTCCTAATAAACACTTTACTAGTCTCACTGCTTTTTGTCTCTTTGCTGAATTTTTTTCTTCAAAGCGGACAAGAGCCAGGGCCCCTGCTCCTAGCCACTAGTCAGTCTCTGGTAGTCTAGTGGTTAGGATTCGGCACTCTCACCACCTCGGCCCAGGTTCGGTCCCTGGTCAGGGAACTGAGATCCTGCTTCAAGCAGCCACATGCCACAGCTGCCCTACAGCCACACGAGATCAATATCATATGATATTTGTCTTTCTCTGACAGTTGAATATTAAGGTTGCTCAGCATATAGATGCTCTGAATATAAAGGCTCTGAAGGAGCTGAAATAACCTGTCAATTAAAGAATATGTGTTTCAGAAGTACTTAACAAAGAAACCATAATGACTCAGAGTGGGCTTGTTAAAGTGGAATGGGGAAACCAATTCATGACAGCTCTTCTCAGGCCAGTGAGAGGGCAAAAGATGTCTTCAGCACCACTGGACTGATCTGACCAAATAGGTTCAAGGGTAGATTGCAAGAAAGTGTAATTTTAAAATAATATTCTTTTTCCTGTGTTCTTCTCCTTCAATTTTTCTGGCACTCAAGTTCCAGCCAAAATAAAAGTTTGATAGTAAACTATAGAGCTGGCTGAATAGCAGGAAGTTGAGCCCATGTGTTGGCTAGACCTTTTCCAATAGGGAAGCATAAGGAATTTACAGTAAAACAAACTAGTACAAATACTCTCATCCTTAAAATGTATGTTTTATTCTTTTGAAATTGAAGTATAGTTAATTTACAATGTCATGTTACTTTCTGGTGTACAGCAAAGTGATTCAGTTATATATATATAATAAATACATATTCTTTTTCATATTCTTTCTCATTATGGTTTATTACAAGATATTGAATATAGTTCCCCATGCTATACAGTAGGACTTTGTTGTTTATCTATCTTGTATATAGTGTCTGCTAATCCCAAATTCCTAATTTATTCCTCCCCCCTGTTTTATTCTTATCAGGAGTAATACTAGTTAACCTTGTTGACCACTTACTGCACGCCAGGTGTTGCGCTAACGTTCCACACAATATCTCAGTTGATCCTTTCTACAACCCTGTCAAGAAGATATTACCAGGTATTCTTTGTGTACATGGGGAAATAGAGGCTCAGGATGGTTAAATAATTTCTTTAGGTTCACAAAGATTCTAAGCTACAGAAATTAAGGATAGAACCTGGCCTCCTGCATCCTTCCTGCATTCACTAAATTGCAACACCAACTGTCAGAAAGTATTGCCCCTTCATTAACTCTAAGTAGCATCAAAATGAGATCACCTGACATGACCCACACTACACAAGGCAATGTTTTGCAAATGGGCCTTTTACTAAACTGCCAAAGTCCACAACAGTTTTTCAACAGATCTCCTCTGGTTTATCTGACAGAATGATTTGCATCTCTTTTTTTTTTAAAGATTCCCTACCTATTTTAAAATATAAATTTATTTATTTATTTATTTATGGCTGCATTGGGTCTTTTTTGTTGCACACAGGCTTTCTCTAGTTGCGATGAGCGGGGGCTGCTCTTCGTTGTGGTGTGCGGGCTTATTGTGGTGGCTTCTCTTGTTGCGGAGCACGGGCTCTAGGCGCGCGGGCTTCAGTAGTTGTGGCTCACGGGCCCTAGAGCACAGGCTCAGTAGTTGTGGCACATGGGCTTAGTTGCTCCGCGGCATGCGGGATCTTCCCAGACCAGGGATTGAACCCGTGTCCCCTGCATTGGCAGGCAGATTCTTAACTGCTGCACCACCCGGGTAGTCCCAATGATTTGCATCTTAAAAGATGTAGAATTGCATACAAACAAGTTCAAAGCTTGAGTAAATCTTTATAACTAATTCCCCTGAAGCAAGGAGTCTTTGTTTTCCTCTTTGCATAGCAACTTCAAAATTCTAGAATGTCCTAGATCATCTGAAAACCACATCGCTTGATGATTTTTTTGTCCCCAGATGGAGCCAACATCCATGGAAGAGTGCATTTAAGGGTTATCAGCACAGTACAAAATATGGCCAAGCCTCCTCTTCTCCCAATTCACAAAATGAATGCTCAAGATTTCTCTTACTTGGAGGTTGAGCATGATAATTACTGAGTGGCTGTGAAAATTTCCAGCATTCTGTGCTAAGGATGAGGGGTCTTGGTATTTCTTCCATCCTGCCCTCACTCTCTAATTCTACTGCCAAGATCTATATACATGTCCCCTAGGTCCTGGTGCTAAGGATAGAAATATTTGTCCAGTGAATGAATGAATGTTTTCTGAAAATTGGAAAGAACTGGGGGCAAAAACATATATATATATGTATATATAAAGGTTTAGTACATTAAAAAAGCAAGTAAAATGCCTATCTACTTTATCACATTTCTAGGATCAAGAAGAACCATTTTGTTATGTGACCAGTCCTTAAACAAAATTGAGACACAGACAAAATTTACCCAACTAATGTGTTGATTCTTACTGGATGTTGTCAAGGGCAAACATTTAATAGATACGTTATGCGTCAGCCCCTTCCCTTGACAGGCTATTCCTCCACCCACTTCCCAATTGTCCTGATACTGTCTGGCTGACGTTGATTTATTAAATACATATTTATCAGGCACTTACTATGTATCAGGCTCCTTTGCTGGATCTTGGGATACATCTGATCCAGACAAAGATCTTGGCATTCATGGAACTTACATGATTGGTATTCAACTTCCTCTTAATAAAACTAGTTATGGATCACAAAAGTGGAACTAAAGCTCAAGAAAATTACTTGAGAAAATCAGAAGAATGCTTGGTTGCATTTTTCTAATAGACCTGCAATAGTTGTTTCCAAAATATTAAACAAGAACAGCAACTTGCAGAGAAATTGATACTTTATGAAAAATATGTTTATATAAGTATAGAAAAACTCCATCAGGAAGTACACACAACAGTTAAGGGAGGGTTGGAGAGAATACATAGAATTGATTACTTCCTCCTTTGCACAGATATTCACTGCTTACATTTGTTGAACGGAAGTACATTATTTTTGTAAATTAAAGATATCCAATACAGATTTATTTATTTATTTAATGTGACCTGATTTTCAAATCATCGATTGAGAGATTAAACTAGATTGGCAATTCTCAATCGTTTCTCCACTCACAGCAGGTGACAGTCACATGTATAACACATTCCCAAAGGCATAACCAGACCTATGTGTAACTCCCTGGCAGGAATCTACCTTTTTCTCTCCTACTAAGGATAGCGTGTCAGAAGCTAGATGTCAAGGAGAATAACATTATTATGGGGATAACCTTAAATGACTTTCATTCATAGATACAGATGTAAATAGAGACAGAGGCAGAAATATGCAATAGATACAGCTACTCGTATAGTTACAGTGGGAAAAAAAACCTTTGTGGTTTCACTAGCATTGGTAACAAATTACCTGTGACGTAATTACAAAACACTAGAATGTCAGAGAAGTGAAAGTAAAACAAACAAACAAAAATGGTCTTAGACCTTGCTGCTCAATATGTGCTCCACAGACCAGCAGTACTGGCCTTACCTGGGACCTTATTAGACCTACAGAATCTCAGGCCCCTCCTCCATGCCTGCTGAATCAAAATTTGCATTTTAACAAGATCTCTATGTGATTCACAAGCACATTAAAGTTTGAGAAGCACTGGCCTAGATAAATGTTGTGTTCCTTCCAACTCAGAGATTTGGGAAATCTAGGTAAAACTGACAGGACCAGATATGACCTCAGCCCCTGCAATAAAATCTAACCCTCTATATGCCTGCTTCCATGCTTCCAAAATTTCAAATGACCTTTCATCCTTCAAGCATAACCATGCTCCCAAAGGAGACAAACTATTTCCTGGAGAACAGTTGCTATTCAGCGTTAAGTTGCTGCCAGATTGTTTCCACACACAATTGCAATTCATAACTCAAGCATCTGCTCTGACCTTCAAGATTCGAAGCATTACGGGCAACGGTTTTGAGTTTGTGATTTCATCTTCATACCCACCCTCACCCCCATGACTATTGGCACGTATCTAAAGATCGATCTGAAAATAAAACAAAATGTTACTACAATTTGAAAGACAAGAGTGCTTTGAAACTTTTCATTATGTTGTCAAAAAAGAAAATCGGTGTTTGTAAGTATTCAGTACTTTATGGTGGTTTTCTCATACATGACTTTGTGTCTGCAGTGTGATACCCAGTATCAGGTTTGCAGCAATGCATTACATATATACATATGTCATACGAATGATTTTTTTCTTGTAGTTTGGAACTGATCTGGAAAAGACTTTCTCTACTACAGGTTCCTTGATGAACAGACAAAGGGAGGGATTTCTTTTTTTCTTTGTAAGAAGATTGGGTCACTAACGCAGCAGCTTACTGAAAAATAATAAACCTCACGATATACTGAATCTCACTTTCCTCATGTCTCTTTGCCTTATTCTGTTTTTCTCTATAGGAAAAATTTTCCAAATGCCTTGGAAAATGTTACCAGACCAAGCCTAAATTCGTAAACCTGATTCACCTATTTTTCTTTGGCTATTGTCTTCTCTTTGGTCCTTCATGGCTTTCTTTTAGAGTCCATGCATCTCAGTTTCTTGTTGATACTCAGAGGGGAAAATGTCATCTTAATAATAGTTATAAGTTGCCCAAGAGCCATTTCTCATTAGATGAGGGCAGGTTCCTGTCATATTCAATACTTCCCCATGAAAAAGTAAAATGAAAAAGAAAAGGGACTTTATTTCTGAAATATTTGGAAGTATAATGGCACAGAGAAATTGGAAATGGAATAATTCAGGGCACAACTGACCCTAATAAGACTTCAACAAACAATAGAGACAGAGATATATTGCCTGAGCCATGAAGCAATTTTCTGCTTTGTCTTTTTTTTTAAGTGTATACTTCTCAAAAAACCTGATGATAAAATATGTCATTTTGAGCACAATTATCGAAAGTGACCATTTTTCACTGGGATGGGGGCTAATTTCTTTGAAGAATTGAGTCCATCCACTGCAGGAGGATTTTCTATTAAGGCTAAGGCAGCCCTCAGCTGGGACAACCCCAAACAATGACTGTCTGATGGGTCCACCTACATTGATCCCTGCTATTTACTAATTAGAGCATTTCTCAAGCCCCTCCTGTGTGCATTAGCAGCTACGGGGGACACATAGGATATCAGAAACGTGATATCTACATGTTACATACTTTCCATCTAGTGTTATTTGGAGTCCTTGTAAAAAGTGAGCCATGAGAGCCACTGAGAGATTGGCTGTTTGATGCTTGGACAAATATGGCCAGTCTCACCTGTGGGGGACCATCTGGGAGATGAGATTTCAGGGGTGTCAAGAAAGTTGCATTGTCCAAAAGAACATATCCTGCAACCGCTATATAGATGTCTAAAATACCACCAACCCGCCATCCTATTAAGTATGTATAGGTCTATGCAACCTGTTACAATGACAATTCCCTGGGGGAAAGCTATCGGCTAAGAGAAATTTACTCTGCCTTTGCAGAATAATTATTCCTGCGATTCTGGTTTGTACTGAGAAAGTGCAGACAACAGTGGAGCATCAGTTGGAGGGAATGCCAGAGAACCCACCCTGCCAATTCCTTCTTTTACTTTTCTTTCTATGTGTGCAATCACCACAAGTGGTCAATGTGAATGTTTGATTAAACAAAGAGTGATGGGCCCCTTCTTGTATATCGTTATAAAGGGTATAGCAATCCTAGTGCTGCTGCATATTACAGATCAGTCCCCCAAAACATTTATACTCATCTGCGATGGGCCACCTTCACCATCCTCTGCCTGATGTCACCTTCCCTGGCCCCTCTTCACCTCAGCACCTAGTATAAAAAAAGACCTATATACGAAGCTTTCTTGGTCCCCCTCAGGCAGAATGAACTTCTCTCCCTTTGCACTCCATTTTGTGCTTGCTTGGCTTTCCAGAGAATAGGGAGTATGGCCTCCAGCTGTGGATCTGGACTTGTCTGAGTCACCTGCCAGATGGGGCAGGATGTCTTCTACTCCAGTAGGTCTCATGGCAGCTCCTGGACCGACACCATCAGCATCACTTGGGAACTTGCTAGAAAATACAACTTGCAGAACTTGGCCTGCCCCAGCCCTACTGAATCAGGGGGCTCTGATGCTCAGCGAAGTTTGACAACCAACACGTCGGCACGACTAAGATAGCACTAAACTCCGCTGCTGGGTTTACTTCTGTTGATTAGAGCTGAAATGTGTTAACCTTAGTTACTGGACCGGTTGTCAGAAAGGAAGAAGATTCTGTCGGGTTACATCAGCCAGAATAAATTGCCAGCTGACACTCTTTGCATGTGGTAGTCACAAATACTATAAATCATTGACTGGAATTTGGTGACAGCTTTCCTGCCCCACCTCCCTGCACATAACATCTTGTTAGTGAGTCGTGGGGATGCTAATAATATACTTACTGCATCTTCTAAGAAATCTGATGATTCTGGGAGTTGTCTTTCTTTTTGTGTGTGAAACATCATAAAAAAGAATTGCAGCGTTTCATTTCTTTTTCTATTACATTCTCTTGCTGTTTTTATAATACTCTTTCTAAAATATAGATGTATAATAACAAGAAAATTTCTCTCTCTCTCTCTCTCTCTCTCTCTCTGTCTCTCACTCTCTCAGAGCCTGCCCATGCTTTCTCTGCACACATCTTCTCTCCTAATAAACACTTTACTAGTCTCACTGCTTTTTGTCTCTTTGCTGAATTTTTTTCTTCAAAGCGGACAAGAGCCAGGGCCCCTGCTCCTAGCCACTAGTCAGTCTCTGGTAGTCTAGTGGTTAGGATTCGGCACTCTCACCACCTCGGCCCAGGTTCGGTCCCTGGTCAGGGAACTGAGATCCTGCTTCAAGCAGCCACATGCCACAGCTGCCCTACAGCCACACGAGATCAATATCATATGATATTTGTCTTTCTCTGACAGTTGAATATTAAGGTTGCTCAGCATATAGATGCTCTGCATATAAAGGCTCTGAAGGAGCTGAAATAACCTGTCAATTAAAGAATATGTGTTTCAGAAGTACTTAACAAAGAAACCATAATGACTCAGAGTGGGCTTGTTAAAGTGGAATGGGGAAACCAATTCATGACAGCTCTTCTCAGGCCAGTGAGAGGGCAAAAGATGTCTTCAGCACCACTGGACTGATCTGACCAAATAGGTTCAAGGGTAGATTGCAAGAAAGTGTAATTTTAAAATAATATTCTTTTTCCTGTGTTCTTCTCCTTCAATTTTTCTGGCACTCAAGTTCCAGCCAAAATAAAAGTTTGATAGTAAACTATAGAGCTGGCTGAATAGCAGGAAGTTGAGCCCATGTGTTGGCTAGACCTTTTCCAATAGGGAAGCATAAGGAATTTACAGTAAAACAAACTAGTACAAATACTCTCATCCTTAAAATGTATGTTTTATTCTTTTGAAATTGAAGTATAGTTAATTTACAATGTCATGTTAGTTTCTGGTGTACAGCAAAGTGATTCAGTTATATATATATAATAAATACATATTCTTTTTCATATTCTTTCTCATTATGGTTTATTACAAGATATTGAATATAGTTCCCCATGCTATACAGTAGGACTTTGTTGTTTATCTATCTTGTATATAGTGTCTGCTAATCCCAAATTCCTAATTTATTCCTCCCCCCTGTTTTATTCTTATCAGGAGTAATACTAGTTAACCTTGTTGACCACTTACTGCACGCCAGGTGTTGCGCTAACGTTCCACACAATATCTCAGTTGATCCTTTCTACAACCCTGTCAAGAAGATATTACCAGGTATTCTTTGTGTACATGGGGAAATAGAGGCTCAGGATGGTTAAATAATTTCTTTAGGTTCACAAAGATTCTAAGCTACAGAAATTAAGGATAGAACCTGGCCTCCTGCATCCTTCCTGCATTCACTAAATTGCAACACCAACTGTCAGAAAGTATTGCCCCTTCATTAACTCTAAGTAGCATCAAAATGAGATCACCTGACATGACCCACACTACACAAGGCAATGTTTTGCAAATGGGCCTTTTACTAAACTGCCAAAGTCCACAACAGTTTTTCAACAGATCTCCTCTGGTTTATCTGACAGAATGATTTGCATCTCTTTTTTTTTTAAAGATTCCCTACCTATTTTAAAATATAAATTTATTTATTTATTTATTTATGGCTGCATTGGGTCTTTTTTGTTGCACACAGGCTTTCTCTAGTTGCGATGAGCGGGGGCTGCTCTTCGTTGTGGTGTGCGGGCTTATTGTGGTGGCTTCTCTTGTTGCGGAGCACGGGCTCTAGGCGCGCGGGCTTCAGTAGTTGTGGCTCACGGGCCCTAGAGCACAGGCTCAGTAGTTGTGGCACATGGGCTTAGTTGCTCCGCGGCATGCGGGATCTTCCCAGACCAGGGATTGAACCCGTGTCCCCTGCATTGGCAGGCAGATTCTTAACTGCTGCACCACCCGGGTAGTCCCAATGATTTGCATCTTAAAAGATGTAGAATTGCATACAAACAAGTTCAAAGCTTGAGTAAATCTTTATAACTAATTCCCCTGAAGCAAGGAGTCTTTGTTTTCCTCTTTGCATAGCAACTTCAAAATTCTAGAATGTCAAGATAATAGTTATATCTGTTTCAAGAGTTATTAAGAGAATTAAGAATTATAACATGTAAAGAACAACATATACTCATTTTAATTTCTCAATAAATGTTGGCTATTCTAATATTAATATTGGTATTTTTCTCCTGAAAGATAGCCTCACAAATTTCTCTCCCAAGTACATTGGGACATCTTTACTTGGATCTAGGTCAAATGGCCATTGTGAATCAGTATCTAGGAAGAATTTTCAGCACCTTGATTTTCTTCTACATCAGAGTAACTCTGCTTCTTTGAAAAGGAATTTATGCCTTGATTTGAAGCAGGCGTTATCATTCTCTTGTTCCAGAGTCTTAATCTGATATCTAGGACCTACCCACCAGCCCCCAAATTTATTCTACCTGTATCTTTTACAAGGTATGCTGTGTCACCATCAAAATTGGGATCTTGGAATCTTTCCAGGTCAGTTTACAGATGAAATTTCTCTCCTAGGACCTTTTCTACTATATATATATATACATATATATATATATATATATATATATGTATATATATATATGTATATATAAAGGTTTAGTACATTAAAAAAGCAAGTAAAATGCCTATCTACTTTATCACATTTCTAGGATCAAGAAGAACCATTTTGTTATGTGACCAGTCCTTAAACAAAATTGAGACACAGACAAAATTTACCCAACTAATGTGTTGATTCTTACTGGATGTTGTCAAGGGCAAACATTTAATAGATACGTTATGCGTCAGCCCCTTCCCTTGACAGGCTATTCCTCCACCCACTTCCCAATTGTCCTGATACTGTCTGGCTGACGTTGATTTATTAAATACATATTTATCAGGCACTTACTATGTATCAGGCTCCTTTGCTGGATCTTGGGATACATCTGATCCAGACAAAGATCTTGGCATTCATGGAACTTACATGATTGGTATTCAACTTCCTCTTAATAAAACTAGTTATGGATCACAAAAGTGGAACTAAAGCTCAAGAAAATTACTTGAGAAAATCAGAAGAATGCTTGGTTGCATTTTTCTAATAGACCTGCAATAGTTGTTTCCAAAATATTAAACAAGAACAGCAACTTGCAGAGAAATTGATACTTTATGAAAAATATGTTTATATAAGTATAGAAAAACTCCATCAGGAAGTACACACAACAGTTAAGGGAGGGTTGGAGAGAATACATAGAATTGATTACTTCCTCCTTTGCACAGATATTCACTGCTTACATTTGTTGAACGGAAGTACATTATTTTTGTAAATTAAAGATATCCAATACAGATTTATTTATTTATTTAATGTGACCTGATTTTCAAATCATCGATTGAGAGATTAAACTAGATTGGCAATTCTCAATCGTTTCTCCACTCACAGCAGGTGACAGTCACATGTATAACACATTCCCAAAGGCATAACCAGACCTATGTGTAACTCCCTGGCAGGAATCTACCTTTTTCTCTCCTACTAAGGATAGCGTGTCAGAAGCTAGATGTCAAGGAGAATAACATTATTATGGGGATAACCTTAAATGACTTTCATTCATAGATACAGATGTAAATAGAGACAGAGGCAGAAATATGCAATAGATACAGCTACTCGTATAGTTACAGTGGGAAAAAAAACCTTTGTGGTTTCACTAGCATTGGTAACAAATTACCTGTGACGTAATTACAAAACACTAGAATGTCAGAGAAGTGAAAGTAAAACAAACAAACAAAAATGGTCTTAGACCTTGCTGCTCAATATGTGCTCCACAGACCAGCAGTACTGGCCTTACCTGGGACCTTATTAGACCTACAGAATCTCAGGCCCCTCCTCCATGCCTGCTGAATCAAAATTTGCATTTTAACAAGATCTCTATGTGATTCACAAGCACATTAAAGTTTGAGAAGCACTGGCCTAGATAAATGTTGTGTTCCTTCCAACTCAGAGATTTGGGAAATCTAGGTAAAACTGACAGGACCAGATATGACCTCAGCCCCTGCAATAAAATCTAACCCTCTATATGCCTGCTTCCATGCTTCCAAAATTTCAAATGACCTTTCATCCTTCAAGCATAACCATGCTCCCAAAGGAGACAAACTATTTCCTGGAGAACAGTTGCTATTCAGCGTTAAGTTGCTGCCAGATTGTTTCCACACACAATTGCAATTCATAACTCAAGCATCTGCTCTGACCTTCAAGATTCGAAGCATTACGGGCAACGGTTTTGAGTTTGTGATTTCATCTTCATACCCACCCTCACCCCCATGACTATTGGCACGTATCTAAAGATCGATCTGAAAATAAAACAAAATGTTACTACAATTTGAAAGACAAGAGTGCTTTGAAACTTTTCATTATGTTGTCAAAAAAGAAAATCGGTGTTTGTAAGTATTCAGTACTTTATGGTGGTTTTCTCATACATGACTTTGTGTCTGCAGTGTGATACCCAGTATCAGGTTTGCAGCAATGCATTACATATATACATATGTCATACGAATGATTTTTTTCTTGTAGTTTGGAACTGATCTGGAAAAGACTTTCTCTACTACAGGTTCCTTGATGAACAGACAAAGGGAGGGATTTCTTTTTTTCTTTGTAAGAAGATTGGGTCACTAACGCAAGCAGCTTACTGAAAAATAATAAACCTCACGATATACTGAATCTCACTTTCCTCATGTCTCTTTGCCTTATTCTGTTTTTCTCTATAGGAAAAATTTTCCAAATGCCTTGGAAAATGTTACCAGACCAAGCCTAAATTCGTAAACCTGATTCACCTATTTTTCTTTGGCTATTGTCTTCTCTTTGGTCCTTCATGGCTTTCTTTTAGAGTCCATGCATCTCAGTTTCTTGTTGATACTCAGAGGGGAAAATGTCATCTTAATAATAGTTATAAGTTGCCCAAGAGCCATTTCTCATTAGATGAGGGCAGGTTCCTGTCATATTCAATACTTCCCCATGAAAAAGTAAAATGAAAAAGAAAAGGGACTTTATTTCTGAAATATTTGGAAGTATAATGGCACAGAGAAATTGGAAATGGAATAATTCAGGGCACAACTGACCCTAATAAGACTTCAACAAACAATAGAGACAGAGATATATTGCCTGAGCCATGAAGCAATTTTCTGCTTTGTCTTTTTTTTTAAGTGTATACTTCTCAAAAAACCTGATGATAAAATATGTCATTTTGAGCACAATTATCGAAAGTGACCATTTTTCACTGGGATGGGGGCTAATTTCTTTGAAGAATTGAGTCCATCCACTGCAGGAGGATTTTCTATTAAGGCTAAGGCAGCCCTCAGCTGGGACAACCCCAAACAATGACTGTCTGATGGGTCCACCTACATTGATCCCTGCTATTTACTAATTAGAGCATTTCTCAAGCCCCTCCTGTGTGCATTAGCAGCTACGGGGGACACATAGGATATCAGAAACGTGATATCTACATGTTACATACTTTCCATCTAGTGTTATTTGGAGTCCTTGTAAAAAGTGAGCCATGAGAGCCACTGAGAGATTGGCTGTTTGACGCTTGGACAAATATGGCCAGTCTCACCTGTGGGGGACCATCTGGGAGATGAGATTTCAGGGGTGTCAAGAAAGTTGCATTGTCCAAAAGAACATATCCTGCAACCGCTATATAGATGTCTAAAATACCACCAACCCGCCATCCTATTAAGTATGTATAGGTCTATGCAACCTGTTACAATGACAATTCCCTGGGGGAAAGCTATCGGCTAAGAGAAATTTACTCTGCCTTTGCAGAATAATTATTCCTGCGATTCTGGTTTGTACTGAGAAAGTGCAGACAACAGTGGAGCATCAGTTGGAGGGAATGCCAGAGAACCCACCCTGCCAATTCCTTCTTTTACTTTTCTTTCTATGTGTGCAATCACCACAAGTGGTCAATGTGAATGTTTGATTAAACAAAGAGTGATGGGCCCCTTCTTGTATATCGTTATAAAGGGTATAGCAATCCTAGTGCTGCTGCATATTACAGATCAGTCCCCCAAAACATTTATACTCATCTGCGATGGGCCACCTTCACCATCCTCTGCCTGATGTCACCTTCCCTGGCCCCTCTTCACCTCAGCACCTAGTATAAAAAAAGACCTATATACGAAGCTTTCTTGGTCCCCCTCAGGCAGAATGAACTTCTCTCCCTTTGCACTCCATTTTGTGCTTGCTTGGCTTTCCAGAGAATAGGGAGTATGGCCTCCAGCTGTGGATCTGGACTTGTCTGAGTCACCTGCCAGATGGGGCAGGATGTCTTCTACTCCAGTAGGTCTCATGGCAGCTCCTGGACCGACACCATCAGCATCACTTGGGAACTTGCTAGAAAATACAACTTGCAGAACTTGGCCTGCCCCAGCCCTACTGAATCAGGGGGCTCTGATGCTCAGCGAAGTTTGACAACCAACACGTCGGCACGACTAAGATAGCACTAAACTCCGCTGCTGGGTTTACTTCTGTTGATTAGAGCTGAAATGTGTTAACCTTAGTTACTGGACCGGTTGTCAGAAAGGAAGAAGATTCTGTCGGGTTACATCAGCCAGAATAAATTGCCAGCTGACACTCTTTGCATGTGGTAGTCACAAATACTATAAATCATTGACTGGAATTTGGTGACAGCTTTCCTGCCCCACCTCCCTGCACATAACATCTTGTTAGTGAGTCGTGGGGATGCTAATAATATACTTACTGCATCTTCTAAGAAATCTGATGATTCTGGGAGTTGTCTTTCTTTTTGTGTGTGAAACATCATAAAAAAGAATTGCAGCGTTTCATTTCTTTTTCTATTACATTCTCTTGCTGTTTTTATAATACTCTTTCTAAAATATAGATGTATAATAACAAGAAAATTTGTTTCCAGAAGAGAATGGATCACACGTTGGGTTATATCTGTGTGTGTGTGTTTTTCTCCCCAGCCATATTTGTACACATGGGAAATAATCCTGCTATAATGTCATCTTTAAAGGGCTGCCTCAAGGAACCTCAGTGTTGTCAGCAAAATTGAATTCTGCTGCCCTAGATCACATTATTGCTTTCCTAATTTGACTATGGCTCATCCAGAGCTACAAAACTTGGTCAGCTGGCCTATTGTTACCTTGCCCCCAAACCTTTTTCACTTGTGCCTCCAGCTGAACTTGCTAGCCCCTCAGGTTTTAACTTGAGCTTCAGAGGGCCCGAGTTTCAGGTTTTTAATACTTCTGAAAATGGCCATTTTGCTCCTTCTTTTCTTCTTTTAAAGTGCTGGTGCTACTGGAGAATGGCACAGGCCAAGGAGGCAGGGATGTCAATATCTGATTGGAATATGAGACCCACATCGGGACCCCTGGCTCCTACCACTTCTAGAGGTGGCAGGTAGCAAATAGGAAAGTGCACTGCCAGAGCAGTCCCAGAGGATCTGGATTTTTAGTGCTGGCTGTGCCACTAACCACCTGTGTGACCCTGGGCAAGTCACCATAACTTTCTGGTCCTCAGTCTTCGCAGCCAGGCAGTAACAGCTTGGATGATCTGACTTTCAGTATTTCCATCTAAGCCTTAATAATACTTTCTGGACTCTAATTTTATAATATTTATAAATAAAAATAATTGATAAGCTTTTAAAGATCATATGGTAGCTCTATTTTTAGTTTTTTAACGAATACACCTGGAGAAAACCATAATTCAAAAAGATACATGTACCCCAATGTTCACAGCAGCACTATTTACAATAGCCAAGACATGGAAGCAACCTAAATGTCCATCGACAGATGAATAAAGAAGACGTAAATGGAGCTGGAGGAATCAGGCTCCCTGACTTCAGATTATACTACAAGGCTACAGTAATCAAGACAGTATGGTACTGGCACAAAAACAGAAATATGGATCAATGGAACAGGATAGAAAGCCCAGAGATAAACCCACACACATATGGTCACCTTATCTTTGATAAAGGAGGGAAGGATATACAGTGGAGAAAAGACAGCCTCTTCAATAAGTGGTGCTGGGAAAACTGGACAGCTACATGTAAAAGTATGAAATTAGAACACTCCCTAACACCACACACAAAAATAAACTCAAAATGGATTAAAGACATAAATGTAAGGCCAGACATATCTATCAAACTCTTAAAGGAAAACATAGGCAGAACACTCTATGACATAAATCACAGCAAGATCCTTTTTGACCCATCTCCTAGAGAAATGGAAATAAAAACAAAAATAAACAAATGGGACCTAATGAAACTTAAAAGCTTTTGCACAGCAAAGGAAACCATAAACAAGACAAAAAGACAACCCTCTGAATGGGAGAAAATATTTGCAAATGAAGCAAATGACAAAGGATCAAGATCCAAAATTTATAAGCAACTCATGCAGCTCAATAACAAAAAAACAAACAACCCAATCCAAAAATGGGCAGAAGAACTAAATAGACATTTCTCCAAAGAAGATATACAGATCGCCAACAAACACATGAAAGAATGCTCAACATCATTAATCATTAGAGAAATGCAAATCAAAACGACAATGAGATATCATCTCACACCGGTCAGATTGGCCATCATCAAAAACTCTAGAAACAATAAATGCTGGAGAGGGTGTGGAGAAAAGGGAACCCTCTTGCACTGCTGGTGGGAATAATGTAAATTGATACAGCCACTATGGAGAACAGAATGGAGGTTCCTTAAAAAACTACAAATAGAACTACCATACGACCCCGCAATCCCACTACTGGGCATATACCCTGAGAAAACCATAATTCAAAAAGAGTCATGTACCAAAATGTTCATTGCAGCTCTATTTACAATAGCAAGGACATGGAAGCAACCTAACTGTCCATCAACAGATGAATGGATAAAGAAGATGTGGCACATATATACAATGGAATATTACTCAGCCATAAAAAGAAATGAAACTGAGTTATTTGTAATGAGGTGGATAGAACTGGAGTCTGGCATACAGAGTGAAGTAAGTCAGAAGGAGAAAAACAAATACCGTATGCTAACACATATATATGGAATCTAAGAAAAAAAAATGTCATGAAGAGATTAGTGGTAGGACAGGAATAAAACACAGACCTACTAGAGCATGGACTTGAGGACATGGGGAGGGGGAAGAGAGGGGAGAGATATGGGAACATATGTATATGTATAACTGATTCACTTTGTTGTAAAGGAGAAACTAACACACTATTGTAAAACAGTTATACTCCAATAAAGATGTTAAAAAATAAAAATAAAAAAATAAAGAAGACGTGATATATATACACAATGGAATATTACTCAGCCATAAAAAGAATGAAATAATGCCATTTGCAGCAACATGGATGGACCTAGAGATTTTCTTTTTTTTTTTAATTGATTTTTTGGGGGCTGTGTTGGGTCTTTGGTGCTGTGCGCAGGCTTTCTCTAGTTGCGGTGAGTGGGGGCTACTCTGCGTTGCGGTGCACGGGCTTCTGATTGCGGTGGGTTCTCTTGTTGCGGGGCACGGGCTCTAGGCTCACGGGCTTCAGTAGTTGTGGCACGCGGGCTCAGTAGTTGTGGCATGCAGGCTTAGTTGTTCCGCGGCATGTGGGATCTTCCCAGACCAGGGATTGAACCTGTGTCCACTGCATTGGCAGGCGGATTTTTAACCACTGTGCCACCAGGGAAGTCCCTAGAGATTTCCATACTAAGTGAAGTAAGCCAGACAGAGAAAGACAAATATCATATGATATCGCTTATATGTGGGATCTAAAAAAAATGATACAAATGAACTTATTTACAAAACAGAAACAGACTCACAGACATAGAAAACAAACTTATGGTTACCAAAGGGGAAAGTAGGTGTGGGGAGGGATAAGTTAGGACTTTGGGATTAACATATATACACTACTATATATAAAATAAACAACAAGGACCTACTGTATAGCAGAGGAAACTATACTCAATATTTTGTAATAACCTATAAGGGAAAAGAATCTGAAAAAGAATATGTGTGTGTGTATGTGTGTGTGTGTGTGTGTGTGTGTGTGTATGTGTGTATAACTGAATCACTTTTGCTGTACACCTGAAACTAACACAACGTTGTAAATCAACTATACTTCAATTAAAAAATAAAATAAAAAAATAGTTGATAAGTGTGAGTTCTATTTTATCAATAGCTCCTTCCCTGACCAAGCAGGGTCAAGAACAAGAGGTTGAGCACCTTTTCATTTCCCTAACCATGAAACATCTTAGCATCCTTTAGGGAGCAGGAAGAACATTTCTCTACTACAGACTCTTCAGCCCGTTTCTTTTCTTTTTTCTTTTCAGCCCGTTTCTGCAAGGCCTGCCTTCTGATATCTTTGCCATTATTTTCTATATAACTCCTGGCAGACATTCCCACTGATGACATTTTTCTTCACTGAACATTCCCAAGCTAGATTATCCTCTTGGAAGGGGGCAAAGTTGATGTTTACTATGTAACGTCAGAAATTCTCATTGATGTCGTGTCTCCTTAGTGACCTGCACTCAATGAATACGCTGGTCTGAATCACTACAGCAGAAAATCTCCTCACCCTCATTCTCAAAACAAGTGATCACTCAGAAAATCAACCCTTGGGATAAACTGCTTTGGGAAATGACTCTTGCAGTGCTTTTCCAATTGACGCCCCCCAAGTCCCTGCGATGCCTCAGGAGCGACCTCTGAGATCCCAAGCAGTGAGAATTCTGGGGTCCCTACCTCCACGCAGACAGACAAACTCCATTGCTTCTGAGCTCCAATTTTACTAATTTTTATTCTGTAATTCTATGTAAATTTTAATTGGAAAACAAGGTTTACTGGGCTTCCCTGGTGGCGCAGTGGTTAAGAATCCGCCTGCCAATGCAGGGGACATGGGTTCGAGCCCTGGTTCAGGAAGATCCCACATGCCGCGGAGCAACTAAGCCCATGCGCCACAACTACTGAGCCTGCGTGCCACAACTACTGAAGCCTGCTAGCCTAGAGCCCATGCTCCACAACAAGAGAAGCCACCACAATGAGAAGCCTGCGCACCCCAACGGAAGAGTAGCCCCCGCTCGCCACAACTAGAGAAAGCCCGCGTACAGCAACGAAGACCCAACGCAGCCAAAAATAAATGAATAAATAAATAAAAATTTTAAAAATTTACTGCTTTAAAACTTACAATGAAAAAGATGGAAAACCATTGTCTCACTGAACCTCTCTAGGTCTGCCCATATTTCCAGGCTCTTCCTTTCAAAGGTTTTTGTTCACTTCCCTCAGTTCATTCACCCACTTTGCAGAAATATGGACATCTGCCACAGAATATGGACAGGTGCCAATGATTGTTTAGGAATTAACGATGAAGTACACAATCCTTCTCTTAGTTTGGGTTCCTCCTGCAAAAGCAGAGCTGGAGAAAAAGGCTTTCATTTGGGACTGTGATCCCAGGGAGCAGGATAGCAGGAGAGGGCTTGTGAAACAGGGAAGGAAAGAAACCAACACGAGTCTGCATGCATCAGTAAGATGGCCATCCACTCCCCAGGCTCCATCAGGAATCCAGAGTGCGAGGGATTGATGCCCCTCCCCTCTCCCAGCAGGCCTGAAGTCAAGATGGAAGCAATTGATGTATAAATATACTCTAGCTCCTTGGCCAGTGGGGTGGAGGTAGGCCATGGGGGTAACTCTTCTACATTGACTTCTAGAGTTTCTCAGGAGCATTAAGCTCTAGTTGCCTACAGTAGGAACTGCTTTTCTAATGCATCCTTTGCCTCCTTCCCTTCTCTGTCTCACTTCCCCAATCCCCTACCAGTATTTTCGGCAAATCTCCTCCCGAGTAAACTACTTGCACTTGAGTCCTTGTCTCAGGGTCAGCTTCTAAGGGAACCCAATCTAAGGCAGGGATATTTAATAGAATAACAGAAATTTGGGTTTGGAATATGAGAGAAACATAGATTCAAAACCAAATAGCACTTTTATTTTTATATTACACAATATCCAACATAATTCTCCAAGTACTGTGGACGATTCTTGGGTGGACTGATGTACACCTTCAGATGCTACATGGCTGAACTAGTATTAATCTCCACTTCTGGCAGCATGATTGGTCCCCAAAAAAGCCGACTGCTTCTCACTGTTTTACTAATTTCTCACCAATGGCACCCAGTAGGACATCTGGGATACCTTCCTTGTTTATGGTAGCTTTTGGTTTCTTAGGTGTTCCAACCTTTGGTTGAGAATTTCTTGGTTCCTGGCTTAGTTCTCCTTTGGAACCAATTCCTGTATTTACCGCATTTGGAGAATGGCTGCATGGAAGGGAAATGATTCTTAGTGGAAGAAACGAAACCATGGAGTGATCTACCGTCAGGCTTACCAATCAGTTAGTTTAAATATCAGTGACTTTTTAAATGTATTTTAAAACTGTGATGATAGAACAGCATGCATATTTAGATGTATTTATCAAAAATTAACCCATTGAAGACCACTGAAGCACAACCTCACTTTTGTGCATTCAAAATGAAGGTTCTCCTACTGGACATACAGTCAATGGTCACACTTAATATTTGTTGAAAGAAGGGCTTTCTAGGTCTGTATCTAAATTTCATATAACGTGTCATTGACTGGGAAAGTTTTTGTCAGTCTCGTGTGTGTGTGTGTGTGTGTGTGTGTGTGTGTGTGTGTGTGTGTGTGTGTGTGGTAGAACCACAGACCTATCTGCTCAGCCCTTGTCCTAGGGCAATAACAAGTGAATCGTGTAAAGAAAGAGGAATGTTGGAAAGGGTGCCGGTCTTTTCTAACTTTTCGGCTTGTGGTAATGGTGACTAGATTGAGAGTTTTTAGCTTGATGGCAAAAACTCAAAATTTGGATTTTTCTTAGGGCAACTTTCATGAAGCAGATAATTAGCCAATGGTAGGTGAAAGAGATTACTTTTAAATAATGTGCAACTGAGATCTGTAATACCTGGTGATTTCTTTAAAAGATTTTGTCTGTGGCCCAGATCAGAAGGTCACAATGACGGTACTCTTGCCCTAGCATGAACCGGCAATGTGTTACTGCATTTCAGAAAACTCAAGAACTTCGGGAGGGCTGACTCATTCTATCTTGAACAGCTTGTATATTCAGATCACAGTATGTGGGGTGGGTGCTGTGTACACGGAAAAGCAAAATCCCAATGCACTGGATTTTGCTTTTGGATTTTCAGCGTCTCCCTCAACATCCTGTTTACAGCTAAACACGCACAGCCCCTCTGTGCCTGCCAGCCAGGACCAATTGTGTTTGTGCGGGTCTGTGCTGCCTTTCAGGCAGGTTTTTGAAAAAAGTAGCCTGGAGTATTTCTGAATAATGAAAGTTCGTTTTTTTCCCCCTCACATACCAGAGGGTTTTCCTATAGACTTGAAGATCGGCTTTTGAATCCCTGAAAGCCCTTACCACACAATACAGCTTTTTTCAAAGAGTACTGGTATCAGGAAATTCTTTTTCTGAGATGAATAACACAGTTTTAAAGTGATTGCAGAGCTCCTGAAGTTAGTAGGACTTTGGAGAATACAGGACAACTTGAACTTAAGGTACTTAAGACCCTTGTAAAAGTTTTATGGTTCTTTCATGCTTTTGCTTTTGTGTTCTAAAATGTAGAAAGACGTTGAGGGAGAGAAGAGGAAGCAAAATGTCATCAGAAGGGGGAACAAAAAAACCTCTTGTGAATGCTACCTGGAGGGGAAAATGCGAAACTGGATCTTAATTTCCTTTTTGTTTTTGAGAAGAATGTCACTGCCTATGAAACATGAGGCCTGTGAAAGACAGAATGTTCCGAAATCACTCTTTGGGACAGTCCCCAACTTCCACATGTGGGGTGTTTTTCCTCACTTGACTGATTGAACAAATTGTAACTGACAGTGAAAACTCTGGAGCCCCCTTTTCTCCACTCACAAATCTCACTCTTCCAATTACCTGTCACCTATCATTTATTCTTCATTCCATAAATATTGTGGTAACACCTACTATATGCCAGCTACGGCATCATGTTGTGAAGCTGAAGACAATATTGAGAAAAACAGACACCTTCCCCTGTGTCTTGGAATTGACCATCTAGTGTACACAGATAATAAACATAATTGCCACAACTCTGAGTGCTGTCGAGGACAATAAGAGAGGCCATGAAAGCACAGGAAGGCCTATCTGCTTTGGAGGTCAGGAAACAGGCTCCTGTAAGGCAGTCATGACTGAGCTGAGATCTGAAGGGGCATTGCAGGCTGTGGGAAGAACCCAGGGGAAAACTCTGGGACAGGAAGGGAGGAGAGTGCTCCTGGAACCGAAAGGCCAGCATAGAAACCTAGAGGCAGGGTGCAGAGAATTGGGGTGCGGGGGAGCCCATCATAGAGCTGCTTTCTGCCTCTTCTGGATTTGAGTCTTTATGTGAAAGAAAATGGGCAGCCGTTAAAGGGTTTGAAAGAGAGATGCGACAAGATTTGACGGTGTTTTTAAAAGACCACACTGAATAGAGGGTGAATGAGAGGTCGGAAGGCAGCAGGAGGGGTGATGGGGGTGAGGGCTAGTTCAGAGGCTGTGACGGTGACCCCGACCAGAGATGGTGGTGACTTGAATCGGGGTGGCGGCAGAATTGGAGTTTCTTGAAATATTTTCTTGAAATATTTAAGCCAGTAGCGAAGGGCTGGATAGGAGAAGAAACAATATGTGATCATGGAGGATTGGGGGGGGTGCAGAGGGAGGAGTTCCCAGCTAGTGTAAGTGGCTGGGCATTGGGGCCTTTAACCGAGGGGCAGGGTAGGAAGGGTCCTCTAGCCCCTAGGCCTCCAATCTTTCCAACCCAAGGAGTGGCTTTGAAACTTTGGCCTGTGACCCCCCAGGGAGAAATACGTTTTACAGGGTCCGCCCGCACACAGACAGGGGATGGAGAAATTCACAAGTCAGTGCTTCTCCGTTTCATGTGCAGTGAAGGCAGATTTCCTATCTTACACTATTAAACAAACAAACAAAAACATAGGTCCTCTTGGCCTCCCCTCCCCCCTCCCCCCAGGCGTTGACGGCGGCGCTGATGGCGGCGGGGACCACTGTGGCATCACCCGCATTGGACTTTGTGACACCGGGGCCGGGAAGTCCCAGAAGTGCGATGAGTCGAACTTCCTGGCGACCTACCGCCCTGCGTACAGAGACTACGATTTCATGAAGATGACTGAGCCCGGCACTCGCCAGCTCGGTCTGGACGAGGACAGGAAGGAGGTGCAAAGAGTGATTTCGAAACTAAAGGAGCCATGACCCTCGGCAGCTTAGCTAATAAATTAGCCACCACTGATACCTCGGAGCTCAACTCTCTAGTGCGGGAGCCGGAGAAGGATGGGGCGCACACCAGCAAAATCTTCCTGGACAAACAAGAGAAACAGCGGCAGTTCGAAATGAAAAGGAAGCTTCACTACAACCAAGGACTGAACATCAAATTGGCCAGACAGCTGATTTCCAAAGATCTACAACGTGAGGAGGAGGAGGCTGAAAACAAAGAAAGTTGGCATGCCGCCAGCCAAGACAAGACTACCATCATGGAAGAATCAGAGGAAGGCCCCACCAGCAACGAGGAACTGCAGACCCAGTCATTCTACGACGAGAAGACAACGTTTGATCAACGCTGCAATTGTTTGTCAGATCCAAACCCTGTTACTATAACCTGCGGCTTCTTGTTCTGTAGAGCTCATGCTTCAAGTACTGAAATACTTATCAGTTAAATTGTACTGCGATAATTAAACGGTAAACTTAGAAAATAACAGGTTAACTGGAAAAATCCCTGCTTGCTATTCTGTCTGGTTCTTTGCCACAGATACCGATTCTGATATTCGTCTAAAGCCCCATTACTTTGAGAAAACTGTTGGTTAATGTACATAGCATATAGCTTTCGATGTGTTAAATGCTTAAAGGGGGACTGATTTATATTCACTTCTAGCTGTACTAGCTTTTATAGAAAAGGTTTTGTTACAAAATCTAAATGCAATTGGTACAGTGGGTTATGTAGTCTGATAAATATTCAGGCTGAAAAATACTTGTCTTTAGGGTGATTGGCCTGTTTAATTGAGAGGGGATATATTATAAGAGTTATTGTTACATTTTTACCTTTAAATTTTCCCTTTATTTGCTTTCAGTGTTTCTAAGGAGATGACTGAATGTTTTCTCAACAAAAAAATAGTCCTTTTTCCATGGATTATCAGGTTAAAATGGTGCCAACGTCTATTTTGTTTTTGTGCGCTAGATGGGCAGATTTTAATTCAATTATCTGTAAAAGTCTAATATTACCTAAGTGGTTCCTTAGACCTGTCTTACCCTCTCCACCCTTTGTTTCCTCAGTCCTCCTGGGGCATACACAGCACAAGGCTTTATGGAGTATCATAGATTGTTAAAATATTAGAAACTCTTCGTTCTCTCAAATATTCTTTTATTTGTTGCAGTAATGTCACTTCTGTTTCAACCATCATGGCCTCTTCAGGCTTTTAATATGTGGAGAAAATAGATTGAATAGCAGAAGTGCTATAGTCAGGAAAAAGAATCCAACTGCTACATTTCTACACCATTTTGGTTTACAGCCTGCTAAATAATTTGCTATTATGAGTTCATCATTTGTCCTAATTAGCTTTTAGAGAACAAGTGAGGTTTTTTTCTCACAACTGACTCCTGTGCAACCAGTGACATGATCATAGTTCCTGAATGTACACAGACAGACGTCAGCCCAAAGGTTTTGTGTGTATTTCCATTTTGTTTTCATTGAAATTTTTACTGAGATAATTGTGGGTTCACATGCTGTTGTGAGAAATAATACACAGAGATCCTGTGTACTCTTCATCCAGTTTTCCCCAGTGGTAACGTATTGCAAAATGGTAGTACAATGTCACAACAGGATATTGACGTCAATACAATCAAGATACAGAACATTCTGTCACCACAAGAATCCCTCATGTTGCCCTTTTATAGCCACATGTGTTCTCCATTTCTATAATTTTGTCATTTCAAGAATGTTCTATAAATGAAATCATATAGCATGTAACCATCTGGGATGTACCAGTTTTTTTCACCCTTTCACCCACCGAAGGACATATGGACTAGTTCCAGGTTTTGGTATTACAAATGAAGCTCCTATGAACATTCATGTACAGGGTTTTGTGTGAACATAAGTTTTCACTTTTCTGGGATAAACACCCAGGAGTGCAATTGCTGGCTCACATGGTAGTTACAGTTTCTTAAGAAACTGCCAAAATGTTTTTCAGAGTGACTGTGCCATTTTACATTCCCACCCGCAATGTGTGAGCATTCCAGTTTCTCTGCATCCTCACCAGCATTTGGTGTTGTCACTATTTTTTATTTAAGTCATTTTTATAAATGTGTCCTGATGTCTTACTTTGCCTTTCGCTAATAGCTAATGATGTTGAACATCTTTCCATGTGCTTATTTGCAATCTGTATATCCTCTTCTGTGAAATGCCTTTTGCCCATTTTTTGATTATTTTACTGTTCAGTTTTGAGAGTTCTTTGATTTGCAAATTTTTCACAATCTGTACCTTATCCTCTTACAGACACTTTTGCAGAGCAAAAGTTTTTAGTTTTGATGTGGTTCAGTTTATCAGTTTTTCCTTTTATTCATAGTGCTTTTGGTACCCTAGTCAAATGTAATCCAGAAAGACATTTTTTTCCACATCATGATTTCCTAATTAAGTGACACGGTATTAAGATGCATAGAAAATGGACCTTTATTATTTGTTTGACTTTCCTTTGGAAAAAGGAATCTGAAAATGTTCAGTTCCAGTTTCAACTTTTTATCAGCATCACCTCCTCTGCTTAACTCCCTTGATGTTACCATTTGTTCACTCATTTTTAAGTATGAAATTCAGCCAGGCTGGCTATTTAAAACCTGGGACAGAAAATGGTATAAATGGATTGCTAAAAAAAAGTAACTTCCACTTGAAGGTCAAAGCAAATGCATTTTCCCCCTAGACTTTGAAATTGTTTCCATTTTTTTCCCTCTACATTAGTACACTAAAAAACGTTGTAATAAGGCACGATATTATTTTAAAAAATGATAGTAAGAGCCACTAAATTGGTTCCTTTAAATTACAACCTCAATTTGACAAACACGGAACTCAAAGTGTCTTAATATTTTCACTTAAAGGATTTTGTTCTTTGTGTGCAAATATCACCAGGGAGTAACACTGTAGTACTTCTCAGCCCTTCACACCTTAGAGTAAATGAAGAACATGGTTATGCATATTTATGGGGGGGGATTATAAAAGAGAAAGGAGAGAAAGAGGTACCCAGAAGTGAAGAGTTGGGAAGGGAGGGGAGAAAAAAAATGAGGGGGAAAAAAAAAAGAAGAATGGAGGTTTAAGTTCACTAGCTTTAAAAGTCAGGACTAGCTCTCAATGAGTCATTAACTCTGAACTGTCATCAAGAGGACACAAAATCTTAGTAAAGAAATGATGAGGAAGAGAATAGTTCTCTTCTCCACCCAACCAAATAATTAAAGCAATACTACTACCATGGCCTCTACTACTAATTGCCATTTATTGAGTATATGCAATGTGTCAGACTCGGTACCAGGGCTTTGAAAGCCTTATCAAATTCAATGATGCCAACGATCCTTTAAAACAGTATTTTGCCTGTTTTAGAAATGAGAAAATTTCGAATAATTAAAATTACGTAATTGGCCCGAGTCTATAGCTGCTAGGTGGTAGAATCAGGATTCACACCCAGGCCTGTCTGGCTGACGCAGGCACAGTCTTTTCCCCACCATACAACACTGGCTCAATGCAGGTCCTTGATGGTGATGGAAGGCCCCCCCCTCACCCTCCCCTAAGCACACACATCTGTCCTGATAGTGTAGGAGGGGCTGCTTTTCTGTACAGTTGAGAAGTACAACCGGTCTAAGGAGAATGTTCTCCAATGTAGGAACTGCCCGTGCCCTCTGACACACTGCCCCAAGCCCCAAGTCCTCCTGCTACTTCCTCCCATCCCCTATTCTGAGCCTGTGCTCAGCCAGGAACCTGAGACATTCACTCATACAAAGATGCCACTGGGTGAAAGCATATTTGTCAATTGCACTTTCAAGTGAACAAACATTTACCAAGTACAGCCATGCGTCAGAGGCGATAGCCGGGCTAGGGAGAGAAAGATGAATGAAATACAACCTCTGCCCCTAAGGAGGTCTGAGTCTAGTGGGGGAGACCTGTATGGTTCTGAAATGATCATTTATGAAGCCTTATGAGGAAGAGGCTGCCTGTATTAAAAGAGGGACGAGTCCTGGTTTAGCTCATGTAACTGCTGGAAAGCAAAGAAGTGATTTCCAAATGCCTGCAGAGAGAGCACTAGCCTTCAGAGGAGCTCTGGTCTCTTGTGAGGTCCTCCTGTCTGAAGGTGAGGACAGAGGGGGCCTAGCGCTTGAGACCTGATCTGGTTCAGGAGTAGAGGAGGCCCAGCTCACACTTGGCTGGGCTTGGGGAGGAGTGCAGTACACAAGGGACTGGGGGCAAACCATAGAAGGATTCACATGCGGGGAGGTAAACAGAGAGAGATGAGGACATAGAGGGGAGTAACAAAGGGTTCTGCATTGCATTCTTGAAGAATCCTTTTCCACTAGACAATGCTGAGAGTTTTGTTTTTATCTTATTGGAATGAGGAATTGTAGATACTCTGTCTCAGAAGCGAAGCAGTTATGTAAAATGTGAACTGTAAACCATATGCTTCCTTTTGTTGGCTCATGCTTTATGCAGCTGTATTGTCCTTTTCTGGAACATTGGGGCCATTGTTGAAACCGTGGGTCAGGGAGGGTGCTGGTATGCGCTGCGGGGAGAGAGGTGCATATCCTCACCCCTTCATTCCTCCAGATGGCTGGGGAGGGGGTGGGGGGGAGGCCAGGAGAGTGGCAGGAGAGGCACGTCAGGCTGGAGCGCGACAGAAGGAAAGGAGAACGGAAAGAAAAAAGGGGACGAGAGACTCCAGGTGTGTAGGAAATATTGAGAAAGTAATGACAGCATTCAAGACCATAAACCTCTTGGATTTTTCGACTGTGTTAAAATTTTATGTCGCTTTCTTGGGCCATTGAGCCAGTTCCTGTCTGTTGTACAAATGGTCTAAGAGTCCTGCCACTCCTCTGCTACCGTGGTGACAAATCAGGTCTTTGGGGAAGGCCCCCCTTGGCGAGAGGCTGGCAAGTGGAGACAGAAGTGAGGAGTGGGGAAGAGCAAATGCAGACAAAATGAGGTGGCTGCAAAGACGATTTAGGAGTCACAGGGCAGTGAGGTGATGTCCCGTGTAGGACCACACCACTCAAGAGCCGCTTTTTTTTTTTTTTAATTGAAGTATAGTTGATTTACAATGCTGTGTTAGTTTCTGGTGTACAGCAAAGTGATTCAGTTATATAAGTGTATACTATACTTCAATTAAATATATATATATATATATTCTTTTCCATTATGGTTTATTACAGGATATTGACTATAGTTCCCCATGCTATATAGTAGGTCCTTGTTATCTATTTTATATATAGTAGTGTGTATCTGCTAATCCCTAGGAACCACTTCTGTGTGCCTCCCTGTCCCCCAGTCTCAGGTAGCAGCCTACACTTTCCCCCAGGGGCTCTGACGACTGCTCACACTATTGTTTGCCCAACACAATACGATACTTCGATGATTAGGATTATTAGGGGGAAATGTGGGCAAGGAGAGAGATGAGGGATGGAACCTCCAAAACCCAAATGTAAGGAAGAATACACGCAGAAATCTTTGATAAGAAACTTGATCAAATTAGTGCTACCATTTTAAGACAGAAAAGTCAGTCCATAAGCTACAGGATGCAGCATTTATACACATTCGTTGGCGATGGGGTGTGGGTAGAAGAGGCTGAGCTCTTTGCCAGTGTCCACACCGCTTGGGCGTTAGCAGCTGAAGCTGCATGTGCAGGGGCTTTTGGAAGATTTAAGGATACAGGCTGCAAAAAGCCTGGGGAAAACTGAAAATTGCTGGTGTGTGTCTGTGTTTGTGGCAGGGGTGTGGGGTGGTGGGCTGGGGTGGGGGAAAGCTGCCTTAGGCGTTTTTTCTCACCAGTATAAACACAGTTCTCTAATATAAAGTTATATATTATTAGCTCTTAAAAATATAAAAAATTGTTTTTATCATTGTGTAGGCAAAGCATATTTGCATCACTGAACCTGCCTATGCATGCTGGACAATAATATCTTATTCTTGCAAGGAGCCTTCTTTTTCCTTTTTTTTTTTTTCTTTCCTGATTTAAAGCAGACTCTTTGAAAGGTGCATATGAACCCAGTTTCCATAGCAATTGCAAGCATCAGTGATAACCCAGAGCTTCTAACTTATAATATACAGGCTACTCTGTTAATGAATTTCAAACCGTATTTCCATGAGACAACAGCTCAGCCACTGATAGATAAGGTCAGACCCCATCTCCAAACTTTAAATTAAATCAGGTTAGATCAAAATGCAGCAGAAGAAAAAGTGTGTGTCCTTTTGGAAAGTGTGCTGTTAAAAAAAATACATTCTTTGTGGAGGCAAAACAGTTGCTTTTCTGGTTTGTAGTGCCCAGATGGAAAAATCCTAAAACAGATACAGCTTCTTCTGGGTTATTAATGGCATGTTGTCATTTCCTTATGCTATTTGTGAGTGAGTTTTTCCCGTGGTAGCTCAGACTCTAAGAAAGCACATAATCCTTTACCCCAGGAAGAACAGGTATGATGGTTAATTCTTGCTGGGTCTGAAATGACACCACTTCAATTGTAATTTATCAACTTGTTTATTCATGCACTAAGTGCCAAGACTCAGTGTCTGCCTTCAAGGAGTCCCCAGATTAGTGGAGAGCTCAGCCTTGTCACCAGACCATTTCTATATGGTGCAAGAGCACTTTACAGAGGCCCTCGAGGGGCACTGCCCAAGGTCTTAAAAGGCCTTCCCATGGAGTTGATTTCGAGGATAACACTTGGAGGCGAAGTGGAATTTAACCAAATGAAGAGAGGTGGGCCCAGGGAGATTGGCATTTCAGATGTAGGTCAAAGGCAATGTGGTTTGTTTCAGGGACCTATATGGTGTCCTATAAAGGAGAACGGGAGGGACTAAAGAGGTAAGAAGGGCTCTGGAAGGTTTCACCTACGACGCTAAGGCCTAGGGAACCAGGGACATTTTTAAGAAGGAGAGTGACGCAATCAGACTCCTGTTTTTGAAAGACCATATGCTACAGGGTGGGGCCTGGAAAGGAACAGGGTGGGGAGGGCAAAGCTGGAGACAGGAACACAGACGTGACATTGGTCTCAGGAAGCAATGATTTTAACGTTCAAATGTGGAACCTCTTCACCTCTCACTCACAGCAAAGGCACACCCCGCTCTACGCCAGGCAAAGCTTGGTCCCCAGAACGGCAGCATCAGCATCACCCAGAAGCTGCTTAGAAACGCAAATTCTCAGGCCCCATCCCAGACTTACAAAATCAGCACCTCTGGGGCTAGTGCCCAGCAATCTGGGCTTGAACAAGCTTCCCAGGGGATGCTTATGGACGTTCAAGTTTGAGAACCTCTGCCGTACCATACAGCTTTTGAATTAGCTGAGCTCAACTCTCTGTGGGACAGACCTCACTGTTACCGTGTGTGTGTGTGTGTGTGTGTGTGTGTGTGTGTGTGTGTGTATAAAGTGTATACAATTTTGCAAAAATTCATCACATTGGATATCCGGACAATGCACAGGTTTGCTGAGAAACTTCCACAGGTACGCTGCCTGATTCAGATTACAGCTATATTCAATCTCTCCCCAGCTCTCCATATGTAACTCTTTCCCTAGTCTTTCCTCACATTTCTGTACACTGAGCCCCCCAATTCACATCCACACACTCACTGGTGCAGTGGGCATCCCTGCTGCCACCCGCAGAGTCCCAGGATTTGTCCATATTTCCATCTTCGCTTGGGCTATTCGTTTTGCCCAGAATATATGTCTTCCCGTTTTACCGCATATTTTATCCACTCCTCCACATTCAGTGCCAACCACACCTCAAACTCCTAAGTTAGAATAGTGGGTGCTTGCCTTAGGGGATGCAGAAGAGTATAGTAATTGACAGGGAAAGATTTAGAGTCAAAAAAAATCTGGGTTTGCCCTATGTTCATAGCAGTACTATTCACAATAGTCAAGACATGGAAACAACCTAAATGTCCATTGACAGATGAATGGATAAAGAAGATGTGGTTCACATATACAATGGAATAATACTCAGCCATAAAAAAGAATGAAATAATGCCATTTGCAGCAACATGGATGCAACTAGAGATTATTATACTAAGTCAAGTAAGCCAGGAAGAGAAAGACAAATACCATATGATATCACTTATATGTGGAATCTAAAATATGACACAAACGAACCTATCTACAAAACAGAAACAGACTCACAGACATAGAGAACAGACTTGTGGTTGCCCAGGGGGAGGGGGGGGAGGGATGGACTGGGAGTTTGGGGTTAGTAGATGCAAACTATTACATATAGAATGGATAAACAACAAGGTCCTACTGTATAGCACAGGGAACTATATTCAATATCCTGTGATAAACCATAACGGAAAAGAAAGTGAAAAAGAATGTATACATGTGTATAACTGAGGACTTTGCTGTACAGCAGACGTTAACACAACATTGTAAATCAACTATATTCAATAAAAAAAATCTAGGTTTGAATCCAGGCTTTACCATAAATTAGCTGAGTGACCCAAGGGAAAGCATGTCACCTCTCTGAACCAAGTTTCTGCACCATCCAATGAGGATAATAATAACAATGCCTTCCATGTATGGTTGTTGGAATGATTAAGTGAAAAGATGTTAATAAAACACATGGCCTGTAATAAGTATTCAATAAATGGTAGCCATTATTATTATTTTCTCATTTGCACACATTTTCTCTACCTCTGTTAAACTGCTGATCATTTCTGTAATAGTGCTAGACATTTCTGAGTCTGTCTCTTTTCTCCCACTAGACTGAGGACCTCTTGGAGACAGGAGCTATGGCCACATGTCTGATATCTCCCAACACAGTGCCTTCTACCCAAGAGATGTTGAAGAATGGAGCTAGAAGTTGCACTTGGAAATTTCTTCTTCCTGTCCAACTGGATTCTCTCATTTGCCTATGATTTACCTAGTCAAATACAGTGTGTTCTCCAAGGCTCCTCAAGCTTTAGCACCATGAGCTGTGAGGGGTACAGGTGAAGACAAAGCGAAAAGGTGACAGTCCCCAAAGCAAAGCTTGACTGGCAGCTGCTTCAAGTAACCTTCTCTTTGAAGATGGCCTTGGTGTTTTCATCACCACTAAGTCTGCAAAGTAGGAGATGAAATGGGAGGGCAGCAAGCAGGATTTAGATATAAAGCCAGTCTAGATTTTAATTTTACAATGTGTTGAAACTTCTAGGACACAGCCAAGTTTATGGGGCTATATGTATACATATAGCTGATTCACTTTGTTATACAGCAGAAACTAACACAACGATGTAAAGCAATTATACTGCAATAAAGACGTTTTAAATAATAAAATAAAATAAAAGCAAAAACCATTTGAAATCTCAAAAAAAAGTTTATGAAATAAAGGAATTAATTCTGTCTCATTAATCCAAACCACAGGTAAGAACCGCATTCCGTTATTTATAGGAACACCTGACACTTTATACTCTCAGAGTGTTTCTAATTCTTTTTTCTTCTGAATTCTCTTTATTAATTATTATTGACTTTGATAGCAACATAAAATTTTTAGAGCTGGGAGGAGTCTTAAAGACCCTTCAGCCTAACTAAAGGGTTACCTCTACCTCACCTTAGCAGTAAGGTCCTCTGTCTCATAATCCAGAGACCAAGAAGTCACCCAGGGCATATGAAGCCAAGGGGAAGTGATATTTGTATACAGCCTCACGATCTCTCCCTTTTATATCTGGGGAACATAAATTGAAGACAGATTGAAGCGTGTTTTCAAATTGATTCCGGCACCGCTCTTGTATTTAGAACTCAGAAAATCCTTTGGGGAGAGTTTGTCCTTTCTCAGAAAGCCTGACCGCAGACCAGCCCCCGACACCCTCTCTGGCTGACATTTTGCCTCTTCCAGCTGTGTGGGGAGGCACTTTGGTCCTCTGGGAGCATCTGAGCCTAAAGACAATGCAGGAAAATAAGAAAGATCAGTGGTGCACGTGGGACCACCCACGACTCCTGAATTCCTCATCTTCTCTGAGTGAGGGAAGAGGAGGGACTCATGGTTTCCTCCCTGCCTGTGTCCCTTCAGCTTCCTCAACAAATGTGAGATGCAAAACTACCTACGTCCTGGGGTTGTTGTGAGGACTTCGTGAAGTAACACCTGGAGAGGGCTTAGCATGGTGCCAAGCACTGTTGGCTTTATTTAATATTCTTCTTGCTGTGTTAGCACTGTCTTGAAGCTCTCCATGGGGCTCTGGGATCAATCACAGCCAGCCAGGGCCCTACCTTAAGAACTGGCCTTGAACAAAGGCAAACTCTGCTGCTCACAGTTGGGCAGAGTGCATCCCAGGAGCCAGCATGCTCTTCAAATCACAGGCTAGGTTTGGTGCTTGAGCTGAGACTTGGCTGCACTGCAATCAGACCCCATGGTGATTGCTGTGATCTGCCATCCAGATCCTCCCTTTAGGATTACAGCTACTGAGAGTGCCCTCAGCTGTCAGCCCTCTCCTGCCCAAGAATGCCTCAGGTGAAGACAAACACTTGTCTCAAGATCACCCCTCCTTCCTGGAGTGGCCCACATCCAACGGCTGATATGTGGAGGTCCAAGGGGTCTTTCAATTTGGACCCAACTCAGGACAACTCTGAAAGGCCATTCCAGCTTCAGAGTTCCATGTGGATCTGATTGAGATGCACCACTGAGACTTCAGCCCAGCTGGACTTCTCCCTCCACCCAGTCCCTCTTCCTTCCCCTCCTTACTATGGGTGTTGCTCCCAAGAGCCCCTCTAATAACATCCTGTATGCCAATATCCAAGTCGGGGAAACCAACTTGGGACCAACCTCTAGCACATGCTGAGATGAGTAAGATCTAATGTCAAACCCAAATCTCTCTCTCCAGTCCTCAGAAATGGGCCATATGCAGTCCACTCTAGCTGCTGAAATTTCAGAGATATGTCTGGCTTCTGGGTTTTTCATGTCAGAACAGCATACAAAGTTAGGGATAGAGGTTAGTTAGCAGTGAGAAATAAACAAGAGACAGAACACCCACCTTAAACATTGCCATACTTAAGTATTGCTTGGACAGGACTCTCCTGACCCCAACTCTTGGCTTGGGACCTGGGAAAAGCCAACATTGCCCTTGCCCAGTTAGCTCTGTTGAAGCTTTAATTAGCCTTTTCTCAGGCCCCTCAGGAACCCCCCCACTCTCTTTTTGTCCATAATTTATTAGGGATTTCTGATCCATTAGTTCATCAAACTCTGATGAGTAGTGGTTGCCAGTATGGACACTGGTTGATGACAATCTTAAGTCCAGCTGACAACAAATAAGTACCAGCTACATTCTTAAAAATCCCTCCAACATACCTAAAAAGGTGGAGGGCCATGCCATCTGTTAGAAAGTACTTGCAAGTTGGGTTTCCCTGGTGGTGCAGTGGTTAAGAATCCACCTGCCCACGCAGGGGACACGGGTTCGAGTCCTGGTCCGGGAAGATCCCACATGCTGTGGAGCAACTAAGCCCGTGCACCACAACTACTGAGCCTGTGCTCTAGAGCCCGCAAGCCACAACTACTGAAGCCCGCGTGCCTAGAGTCCGTGCTTCACCACAAGAGAAGCCACTGCAATGAGAAGTCTGTGCACCACAACAAAGAGTAACCCCCACTCTCCACACCTAGAGAAAGCCCACGGGCATCAACAAAGACCCAACCCCAATGCAGACAAAAATAAATAAATTAAATAAATACATTTTTTAAAAAAAGAAAGTACTTGCAAGTTATCATAATGAGATGGAAGCTCTTCCATGTCTGGTTTGAAATTCACTAAAGGTTTCTCATCATCATTTGAATGCTATATATAACTTTGGTGTATCAACTCCAAGACTCTAAGCTGTGCCCTTCTGGTGCCCTGTGATAAGGAAGAAACATTATATTCTAATTTCCTGTCTACTTCTTCTATTGCTAAAAATGATCTACTGTCTGTGACACTGGATTTGGGGGAAAACAAGATGAAGAAGAATAAAAGTAATGTGCATGCTACTTAGACGTACGTATTTATTTTCATGCAAGACCATTAATATCCCTGGGGTATCCAAACCTATTTATATCTCATCTGTTTTCTTCCTGCCACAAACAAAACTTCCGTGCCCTGGAAGGCTTTGATTCCACTGCTCTGAAGCTTCAGAAACAATGTGTGCAAACATTCCGCAGTCTATAAGCATCATGTGAGCTGAAGAAAAAAAAATGTTGGAAAAGAAAAACAACAAGAGCAAAGGAATTTTAGCATTTATAACCTCCAATCTCATCTTAGGATCAGAAACGAGAGTAATCACTAATGGAAAATCATATGTGCATTGGTAGGTTCTTGATGATTTGAGCCTACAGCCATTTTGTTTGTTTGTTTAAACATTGACCCTGTATGTATTGGTGTGCTGGAAGTTCAGCTCATCTGAGATTGGGAGGACAGTAGTGGCATGAACTTTCCTAAAAAGTCCACACAGCGAGTCTCACTTTTTTAAGTTCATTGTCTCCAGAGGACCCAAGAATATAAAATGAGTACATAGATTTGGTATCTTCACTAATGCCCCTTTGGCTAAGTAACTTTGATCAAATATCCTTGAGCTTGAAATTTTACATAAATTTTGTTTCTACTACTCTGGGAATGCAAAAAATGAATGATCTGATCCATGTTCTCAATGAGCTCCTTTAACTGGGGCAAATGTTTGCTTAATAATTACAGCACGTTTTGGCAAAGATTTAATAGGTTAGTGTTGAGGAAGCACAGATAAAGGATGCTGAATGTCTATTTCAAATAGAGTACCTCCCCTCCCCCCACCAAGCTTCTATCTGTAGAATTTACATAGCACTGCATCTTTGGTAAGTGATTAAGGAGAGCAGAGAGAATTTTCTGATCACTCCCACTCCCAACTTCCATCTTTAATCTTCTTAGCATGTTGAAGCAATATGGTGTATTGGAAATAACTTGAATTTAGAGTCAGAACACATGAATTTGTATCTAGGATCTGTGTCTTCTTAACTGAGACTAAAACTTGACTGATGCCACATAGCTTTGTCATTTGTAAAAGGGAATAAGAGATAATTATGAAGTAAAAATAATAAATAATAACAATAGCTAGTATTTCTTGAGCACTTACTATGTGCCAGGCCCTGTTCTAAGTGTTTACAAGTATTATCATTTCTTATCTCGATCCTTTGAGGGAGTTAACATTATTAATCTAAGTTTACAGATAAGAAATTGGATATAAGAAAAGGTAAGTAGTTTACAGAAGATTAAGATAGTTTTCAGCAAGTTAACTGGCTACTCCAGGACTAGAAACAAGTCAGTCTAATTGTCTTCACCACTATGCAACAGCTAATATAACCTGATATACGTATCTCAAAGGCTTTTAATGATGATCAACTGAGATATATGTAAATACTTTGTAGCCAGAAACTTTGTAAACAAGTGAATACAGATTTTAATAGTGCAGTATGGGTAGTTTAATAACAGTTAGCATTTGCATACAATTGTTAAATTTGCATCATGTATAATATAGTAAGAGAGTATTTCAACCAGCATTTTAATATTTAGAATGCCAAGGAATCTTCTGGGAACAGAATTTGAAAGATGGAACTACTACATAAAAATTAGCATAAATAGCCTGACTTCTTTCTGTAATTCTCTTTCCCTGGAGCAGACTTCAATAGAATGAGGTTTATCTAAAATTCATTCAGCCCATTTCAGGATGGCAGGTTTTACTTTTTTTTTTTCTAAACCTCACTGAAATGACAGTAAAGAAGTATAAAAGGGAATACATTTATAATAGAACTAAAAAGGGGATAAAGGACCAAGGATTGACCAGAGATTTTGACAAATGTCTGAAAGACTGAAACCATATGGGGTTATTTTAACAAATGAAATGTGGAGGCAACAGTTCACAACACATCAGGCAGAAGAAGAAGAGGCAGCTGAACAGTCTCTGAAGGTGGAGGGATTCTGAGTGAGGAACTCACAGGTACAAAGAGTTAGATTGAGAAATGAGGTGGAACTCAGAATAATTAATTGAAATACTATGTCAAAAGTAGCTATAACAAGTATTCCACCCCCATACCCATATGTGAAGAGACTGTCTTTACTTTCAAACAAGAGAATGGTTCTATGAAGGAAATGAAAGGTCTAGAGTCCTATTGTGGCTCTTGGGTACCCTACAGTAAAGGCCTCTTTGTTTTGACTATAGGGAAGATATTCAACCTGCCTCCCTTATTTCTGTCCCTTTGTGCTCCAAAATAAAACTCCCCTATGAGTGATATGCCTTCCCTTTCAGATGGAGAAAGATCTACCCAACACCAGAGAAAATCAATGCCAACTATTTTTAAAAAATCAACTTATTCCCACATTTCTAAGTCCAAATGTACAACTTAGGATTACATGATATTTGAGAAAAAACCAACTCACAGTAGAATGTAATAATTTAATTTTAAACCCAGAGGAGAGAATTCAAGGAATAGAATATAAGTTAAAACCAAATCTATGGTAGTAGTGGCCCGGCATGTGCCGGGGGAGACCTGGAAGATGGCACTCCAAGTGACTTAGCAGCTGAGGAGGAAAAGAGGATGAGGCACTGCTGCTGTGCTGACAGCCAGTGACCAGAGCATTACAAAGCTTTGAGCTAACTGAAAGAAAAAGTGTTTACAACTCACTGAACCAACCTTAGCCAATGGGGGCAGATGCCAAAAACAATGGGAACTATGAACCTGCATCCTGCGAAAGGGAGACCCCAAACACAGTAAGTTAAGAAAAATGAGAAGACAGAGAAATATGCAGCAGATGAAGAAGCAAGGTAAAAACCCGCCAGACCAAACAAATGAAGAGTAAATAGGCAGTCTACCTGAAAAAGAATTCAGAGTAATGATAGTAAAGATGATCCAAAATCTTGGAAATAGAATGGAGAAA
>NC_041234.1:25591141-25591879 GCF_002837175.3 Physeter macrocephalus | reverse complement strand
GGACACATACAGACTGAAAGTGAGGCGATGGAAAAAGATATTCCATGCAAATGGAAATCAAAAGAAAGCTGGAGTAGCAATACCCATATCAGACAAAATAGACTTAAAAAAAAGACTATTATAAGAGACAAAGAAGGATACTACATAATGATCAAGGGATCAATGCAAGAAGAAGATATAACAATTGTAATTATTTATGCACCCAACATAGGAGCACCTCAATACATAAGACAAATGGTAACAGCCATAAAAGAGGAAATCGACAGTAACACAATAAGAGTAGGGGACTTTAACACCCCACTTTCACCAATGGACAGATTATACAAAATGAAAATAAATAGGGAAACACAAGCATTAAATGATACATTAAACAAGATGGATATAATTGATATTTATATGACACTCCATCCAAAAACGACAGAAAACACTTTCTTCTCAAGTGCTCATGGAACATTCTCCAGGATAGATCATATCTTGGGTCACAAATCAAGCCTTGGTGAATTTAAGAAAATTGAAATTGTATCAAGTATCTTATTCGACCACAACACTACGAGACTAGATATCAATTACAGGAAAAGAAATCTGTAAAAAATACAAACACATGGAGCCTAAATTATACACTACTAAATAACCAAGAGATCACTGAAGAAATCAAAGAGGAAATCAAAAAATACCTAGAAACAAGTGACAATGAAAACACGATGACCCAAAACCTATGGGATGCAGCAAAAGCAGTGC
>NC_041234.1:25589128-25590945 GCF_002837175.3 Physeter macrocephalus | reverse complement strand
TAACATTACACCTAAAGCAATTAGAGAAAGAAGAACAAAAAAACCCCCAAAGTTAGCACAAGGAAAGAAATCATAAAGATCAGATCAGAAATAAATGAAAAAGAAATGAAGGAAACAATAGCAAAGATCAATAAAACTAAAAGGAAGAGATATGGGGACATATGTATATGTATAACTGATTCACTTTGTTACAAAGCAGAAACTGACACAGCATTGTAAAGCAATTATACTCCAATAAAGAAAAAATAAAAAATAAAATAAAAAAATAAAACTAAATGCTGTTTCTTTGAAAAAATAAACAAAATTGATAAAGCATTAGCCAGACTCATCAAGAAAAAAAGGGAGAAGACACAAATCAATAGAATTAGAAATAAAAATGGAGAAATAACAACTGACCCTGCAGAAATACAAAGGATCATGAGAGATTACTACAAGCAACTCTATGCCAATAAAATGGACAACCTGGAAGAAATGGACAAATTCTTAGAAAAGCACAACCTCCCGAGACTGAACCAGAAAGAAATAGAAAATATAAACAGACCAGTCACAAGCACTGAAATTGAAACTGTGATTAATAATCTTCCAGCAAACAAAAGCTCAGGACCAGATGGCTTCACAGGCGAATTCTATCAAACATGTAGAGAAGAGCTAACACCTATCCTTCTCAAACTCTTCCAAAATACAGCAGAGGGAGGAACACTCCCAAACTCATTCTATGAGGCCACCAACACCCTGATACCAAAACCAGACAAAGATGTCACAAAGAAAGAAAACTACAGGCTAGTATCACTGATGAACATAGATGCAAAATCCTCAACAAAATACTAGCAAACAGAACCCAACAGTGCATTAAAAGGATCATACACCATGATCAAGTGGAGTTTACTCCAGGAATGCAAGGATTCTTCAATATACAAAAATCAATCAATGTGATACATCATATTAACAGATTGAAGAATAAAAACCATATTATCATCTCAATAGATGCAGAGAAAGCTTTTGACAAAATTCAATACCTATTTATGATTAAAAAAACCCTCCAGAAAGTAGGCATAGAAGGAACTTCCCTCAACAAAATAAAGGCCATATATGACAAACCCACAGACAACATCATTCTCAATGGTGAAAAACTGAAACCATTTCCACCTAGATGAGGAACAAACAAGGTTGTCCACTCTCACCACTATTATTCAACATAGTTTTGGAAGCTTCAGCCACAGCAATCAGAGAAGAAAATGAAATAAAACGAATCTAAATCGGAACAGAAATAAAGCTAACACTGATTGCAGATGACATGGTAGTATACATAGAGAATCCTAAAGATGCTACCAGAAAACTATTAGAGCTAATCAATGAATTTGGTAAAGTAGCAGGCACAGAAATCTCTTGAATTCCTATAGAGTAATGATGAAAAATCTGAAAGAGAAATTAAGGAAAAACTCCCATTTACCACTGCAACAAAGAGAATAAAATACCTAGGAACAAACCTACCTCAGGAGACAAAAGAACTGTATGCAGAAAACTATAAGACACTGATGAAAGAAATTAAAGATGATGCAAACAGGTGGAGAGATATAGCATGTTCTTGGATTGGAAGAATCAACATTGTGAAAATGACTCTACTACCCAAAGCAATCTACAGATTCAATGCAATCCCTATCAAACTACCACTGGCATTTTACACAGAACTACAACAAAAAATTTCACAATTTGTATGGAAACACAAAAGTCCCCGAATAGTCAAAGCAATCTTGAGAAAGAAAAACGGAGCTAGAGGAATCAGGCTCCCTGACTTCAAACTATACTACAAAGCTACA
>NC_041234.1:25575608-25588072 GCF_002837175.3 Physeter macrocephalus | reverse complement strand
GGAAGCAACCTAAGTGTCCATTGATAGATGAATGGATAAAGAAGATGTGGCACATATATACAATGGAATATTACTCAGCTGTAAAAAGAAACAAAACTGAGTTATCTGTAGTGAGGTGGATGGACCTAGAGTCTGTCATACAGAGTGAAGTAAGTCAGAAAGAGAAAAACAAATACCATATGCCAACACGTATGCATGGAATCTAAAAGAAAAAAAAATTGTTCTGAAGAACCTAGAGGCAGGACAGGAATAATGACGCAGACGTAGAGAATGGACTTGAGGACACGGGGAGGGGGAAGGGTAAGCTGGGACGAAGTGAGAGAGTGGCATGGACATATATACACTACGAAATGTAAAATAGATAGCTAGTGGGAAGCAGCCACATAGCACAGGGAGATCAGCTCAGCGCTTTGTGACCACCTAGGGGTTGGGATAGGGAGGGTGGGAGGGAAACGCAAGAGGGAGGAGATATGGGGATATATGTATATGTATAGCTGACTCACGTTGTTATAAAGCAGAAACTAACACACCATTGTAAAGCAATTATACTCCAATAAAGATGTTAAAAAAAACCCCACAAAATCTATTTTAAATCCTTTGAGAGATCTGAGAAAATATTGCATACATAAAATAACAATAAGATGTTATAAGAAGGAACATGCAGAGAAAACTAAGCAGTCTTAAAAATTTTAAATATAATTTGTTAAATACACATGAGAGAAGAGATAAAAAGAAAACTAGGAGATATAGAAAATCACATATTGCCGGTTGAATATCTAATGAGAGTTCCAGAAAGATGGAACAAGAAAATGCAGGGAAGGAAATAACCAGAGAAATAATAGAAGAAAACTCCCAGAGTTTAATTAAATGATATCTTCAACTTTAAGGAGCCCAATAAATGTTCAGCTGAATAAGTACAGAAAAGCTCCCTCTGAGACAAGTAACTAAAATTTTATAATAATAGTGATAAAGGCACAATCCTAAAAGCTTCTGGGTGTGAATGGTCTGTGGAGAATGGAAAAAGAAACCATAATGATAAATGGCATTACATACACTGTATGCTAGAAGACAATGGGGCAATGTCTCAAAGTTCTGAGGGAAAAATTCTTCAAACATAGTATTCTTTATTCTAAATAAAGACTTTGGGGGCTTCCCTGGTGGCACAGTGGTTGAGAGTCCACCTGCTGATGCAGGGGACACGGGTTCGTACCCGGGTCCGGGAAGATCCCACATGCCGCGGAGCGGCTGGGCCAGGGGGCCATGGCCGCTGAGCCTGCGCGTCCGGAGCCCGTGCTTGGGACAGGGGGCCATGGCCGCTGAGCCTGCGCGTCCGGAGCCCGTGCTCCGCAACGGGAGAGGCCACAACAGTGCGAGGCCCACGTACCGCAAAAAAAAAAAAAAAAAAAAAAAAAAAAAAAAAAAATTAAAAAATAATAAATAAATAAATAAATAAAGACTTTGTCAGACAGGCAAGGACAGAGGAAGTTTAATAACTACACACACTTCCGAAAAAAATTAAAGTTACTTGAGAGTGTGGTTCAGCAAAACCTGAAATAGAAGGAATCCAAGAATAAGAAAAATGAGGAAGACTTGAGAACCAAGATACAGCACAATGAAAACAAATTCCAGGATGACAATTCTATAGTAAGCCTCTAAGGCAACAGGTCATTATTAAACACAGACATATAAGGGCTCTATAAACAATTTCTTTAAGCATATGGATTTATTTTAAGAAAGTGTATGATTTTGAAGTGGGTAGTCTTGGTGTTTAGGTGAAAACATGTGCTGCATTTGTTAACTAGGAAAAAATGGGCAATTAAAAAGCCCAAAGGAGAAAAAACTGATCAAAAAGAACATGGTCAATGGGAATTCCCTGGCGGTCCAGTGGTTAGGACTCCGCACTCTCACTGCCAAGGGCCCGGGTTTAATCCCTGGTCAGGGGGGAAAAAAAGATAAGAAAGCAAAATAAAATGCGATGTAAATTTTACCCAGTGAGGTAGAGAAAGCAACAAAGGCAGAAGGTTTGAGGGTGTGTTTTGGTGGGGAGGGAGAAACTGTGAAATAATAGTGTTCTAACAAGTGTTAATGCATTCCCTTTTATCTAAAATATTAGGAACTAAATGTCCACCAGCTAGAAATAAAGTGTCACTAACTACACCTCATAGACATTGACAGTTTTGCAAAGAAGTGTCATTTAAAGAAATGCATTTAACACTAAAACCACTTTGAATATAATTTAGTCTTGGATAATGCAGAAGAAATTCTAAGACCAGGCATTGATCAAAGGTCATGATTGTGAATGTCTTGTCCTCATGTGGTGTGGAAGTATTGGGTAATTTATCTGGAGGATAAAAAGCAAGAACGAGGTCTTTATTTTACAGTACACACACACACACACACACACAGAGATGGGTACTGAGGAACAGCATTCAAGGCTATCAGTGTTTTCTAAACAATGACTGGTGCTCTGAACACTCACACATGTTCTCCATGGCCATTGTGGAGGTAGAAATTGCACTCTAGAATGTTCTACTCATAAATTCACCAGTGGCAGGAAGAATGGGAACTGTCTGCTTCAACTCTCCACCCCACCCCCACCTCTACCAATGCTTTACCCCAATCTCTTTAGTCATCTGCTCTGGGGCAGCATAGAATGTTTTTTTCAAAGAATAATCCGTGGAACACTAGAAATGGCATAGAAGGGACTCAGGGGCTCAGATTTTGGAGAGGGTGGAGAGACACCTAACCCATCCATCTCTACTACCTCGTTCTTAAAGAAGAGCTTCTCTCTTATCTGCTTTATCTATTACGCTTCCCTGGCAGCTTACATTTGAAGAAAAGGTTTGCTTCTAGGGGGTAACAATTGCCATAAAATAACTACTAAATCATGAATTATTGGATTTTGAGTCTATCTCCCACATTGAAATCTATGACATATTGATTGACTTTAGGGCAGTATCTCTGCTGCCTTTGAATCACGTGGAACTACCCCATTCCATAAATACCCAGCCATGGAGAGCAGCCTTCTGAACCTGGTACCATAGAGAGGGTTACTTTTCCTTTGCCCCTTAGGACCATCTCTTTCTTGAATTCCTTCTCTTGCACATCCTACCCATGGCCCCATACACTGATCTCAGGACCCACCTTTGGATTCCCTGGCTATGGCATCCCGTTGGGCAGCTTTCAACCCACATCACCGAAAATTCTATTTTGTCTGCCCCCACAGCTTGGCATAGCTCCAGGTTGGGGGATCCCTTAAGAACCACAGACCCAACTCTGCCTCCCCTAATGTCTTCACTAAGAGGGCAGATCAAACACAATGATCTGAAAACTGCCTCTGAAAACTCAGTTTGTGGCAGGCATGGGAAGAGAGCCAGAAAGAGTCCACATGGATGTGAGAATTCTGCATGCTGCCTTCTGCCTGACATAGTCTGGGATTCAGGAAGTCATGCGGGCTGAGCATCCTTGAGGGGCCACGGGTCCGCCTACACGATCGCATTCCCTGAAAGGCAAACTCTGCCCTACTTATTCTATGACTCACTCGGCGACCGTTCCCTCTTGGAATTCACCCAAGGAAAAGAGTCCTCTCAGCAAAACAAAGTTTGCCTGCTTCCTTGTGTGTGGCCTGCCTATTTTATTTTTTTTGGAGCTTTACTTTAGAAGTGCTGAGCAGCCTGAGGGCCCTTTCTCTCCATTTTGTTTTGTGTGTCTTCTTCAAATTGTATCTTGGCTACAAATACTCTTTCTCCCTTGGTGGTTTTAGAACTCACAAGGTGAACTGTGACCCCGAAAGATCAACAGGAATCCCCTCAGGGTCAGTAAAAAGAGTATTGTATATAATAAACATGCTTCCCAGTGCCAGAACTGGGACCTCAGGAAGAAGGACATGAATTCTTTCTTGGTTATTGGAAAATGGGACCAAGAGGGCTAGAAGTATTAATACTTCAGGGTAACCTCAGGGCAGAGTTTAAACCCAGTAGATACCTGGGGCTGGGGAGAAGTATATTTGAAAAATGCTCTGTGTTTGGGAATGAGATGACAAGATTATTTCCTCATTCCTCTGAATGCCAAATTCTAACTATTTGATTTTACAGGTCTTAGCTTGGGCTACCTAGGAAACAGAGTTTTAGGCAAAAAGCTTATATGCCAACTTCATCAGAGAGAGCAAATCCGAGAAACCAGGACTGAGGAGAAAGGGGGTACTGAAGAAGGGAAAGCAGGTAACAAATATTAGAGATTATGTTTTCAAGCTAGCCACAGCTTCATAACAAGCGTGGGCAATTACCTGGTCTTATGAGGCATCTTCAGAAAGGCTGTATGAACTATTGCATTTCAGAACAGTCCATCATGGTGGAAAAAAGAAAAATGTATCCTCTGGACAAAGCAGACTCCTGTCATGAGAGAAGTTCTCAAACAAAGAGATACAGATGCCGGCATTTGGAAGTCAGGCCAGGGTACACTAAAACCGGTTGAGCCTAGGGGAATATGAAGGAGATATCAACAGCCTCTGCTGGGCTGATCTGGTAAATGTGCTCGTTTTCAATTTCTGTTAGTAAAGTTTTAGAGATCATTTTTGGCTATGGAGCATTTGTGATGGAGAGATTCCAGGATGGCCCCCAATTTTCCCTGCCTCCTGCTTTTCATATCTTTGTGTGATCCCCTCCACTCTAGTGTAGGAGGGGCTTGTAACTTTCTTCCAACCAATAGAGTAATTGATGGGATGGCACTTCTATGATTAGGCCATATACAGTTGTGACTTCTATTAGCCTAGTACATTTTCTCCCTTCCTGATTTTGATAAAGTAAGCCACTACATTGGAGAGGTCCACATGGCAAGGAAACAAAGGTGGCCTCTTGGCTAACAGCCACCAAGGAACTGAATCCTGCCACAATGCATGCACCTAGTGTTACCAAATGGAACTTGGACCCGCTCGCCTGCTTGCAGTAAAGCCAATCTACTGACACCAAGTTGTGGTGAAGAAAGTGCAGCATTTATTGTCAGTCACCATACATGGAGTCTGGGATAGCTAGTGCTCAAAGCACCCGAACTCCCTGATGGCTTTCAGCAAAGCATTTTTAAAGGCCAGGTGAGGGAGGGGAGTCCCAGGGTATGTGATCAGCTTGTGCACAATTCTCTGATTGGTTGACGGTGAGGTAACAGGGCAGTGTCACAGGGGTTAACATCATCAATCCTTAGGCACCAATAGATCTGGGGACTATGTGCTCATGGTCATCAAGTCGTTAACATCTTCCATTTGGTGGGAGTTTTAGCATCTGTAAAACAACTCATGAAATGTGCATCAAATACTGTCATCTGGGTACTTCAGAGAGGAGCTAAAGTAGAAGATACAGGGGAGGGGTCTGTCCCAGGAAGGCCCCATAGGACCCTGATCAGTTACACTAGAAGCAGATCCTTTCCACTTGAGCTTCAGATGAGACTCTAGGCCTGGCCAACACCCAGGCTTCATGATGCATAGGACCCAGCTATGCCATGCTGGATTCCTGACCTATAGACAGTGAAATAAGAACTGTATATTGGGTTTTTAAATTAATTAATTAATTAATTTTATTTTTGGCTGTGTTGGGTCTTCATTGCTGCCCACAGGCTTTCTCTAGTTGCGGTGAGTGGGGGCTACTCTTCGTTGCAGTGCGTGGGCTTCTCACTGTGGTGGCTTCTCTTGTTGCAGAGCGTGGGCTCCAGGCACGCGGGCTTCAGTAGTTGTGACTTGCAGGCTCTAGAGCGCAGGCTCAGTAGTTGTGGCGCACGGGCTTAGTTGCTCCGTGGCATGTGGGATCTTCCTGGACAAGGGCTCGAACCCATGTCCCCTGCATTGGCAGGCAGATTCTTAACCACTGTGTCATCAGGGAAGTTCCAATAAGTGTATATTGTTTTAAGCTGATAAGTTGGTGGTAATATGGTTATTCAGCAACAGATAACTAATATAGCATCCTTGAAGGAGTCGTGGCTAAGAGGGTTGGTTAATGGACAAGATGAGCCTCTAGTGAGTGTTAGGAAGTGTTCATATAAAATAAAAAAGACCTGGAGAATGGAACAGGCTGGAGATCAAGTGCAGACGCAACGATCCTTTGGGCAACACGAAGGATCTTGAAATGCTACTGCCAAGTGGAAAGACATTTTTAGGACACTGTAATTAGAAATGCTCAATGAACAGAAACATGCTTTATATTTTTTAAAAAGCACACGATATGGATAAAGTTAAAATCCTTCTTGTCAGACATATAAAACAAACTTATGGTTACCAAAGGGGAAAGGGGGTGGAGGAAGGATAAATTAGGAGTTTGGGATTAACAGATACACACTAGATAGATAAACAACAAGGTCCTACTGTTTAGCACAGGAAACTATATTCAATATCCTGTAATAACCTATAAGGGAAAAGAATATGAAAAGGTATATATATATATATAACCGAATCACTTTGCTGTACACTAGAAACTAACACAACATTGTAAATTAACTATACTTCAATTTAAAAAAAAAGAGAAATGCTCAATGACAAGAATGTTCAATGAGAATGTGTGATTCATGTGTTAGAGCCCATTAGACACTGAAGAAGAAACATGTTTGCACCAAGTTTGGCACATAGTAAGACTTCCACAGATGGTTTTAAGTTGCCCGTGTCCCTTTGCTATAAGGAATTGTAAGGTTACAATAATGATGCAGCTGGGCTGGGAGTTCAATGAAGCAAACAAAGATTTTGCAAAGCCCATGCCCTCTAGGAGAGACACTGAGAAAAGAGAAGTGCAGTAGTAAAAGGCATGTGAACTTTCCCACCTGTAATCCATACTTCCTACATATAGGCTGAAGCATCCTCTTCTTTTTTCTCTGCCATTTTGTGATGGTTCGATTTCTTACAAACAGTTCTGAGGCTTAAGCTACAAAAGAGTTGCTTTGTAGCTAAATGAGGGGTTTAAGGATTACTGAATGTGGTATCCATGGTTGATTTGGGGCTAGGGAGTGGCCCGAGGGGGAGCATTCTAAACCCCAGAATATAGTGTTTTATTCCTGCCTCCAAGACTATGGCTGGAAGAGCCTGTTTATAAAACACTGTCAAAATTACAGAGTTCCTTCTATATTTGAAAGCACTGTCTTGGGCCTTCTAGAATAATCAAAGAAATAGCTCAAAAAAAAAAAAAAGAGCTTAGCAAGCATCTGAAGCACTGAGCTAACACCATCAAAACACTTTGGGCTGGAACAGTTGGTGGGGAAATCACCCCCAGAACAATTGATTTTTCAGTGCATTCAACAACTGCCTAATAGTTACACCCATCAACTTAAGGGGGAAAATATACACTGCCATATAAACCTCTGAGTGTGCTTTACGATAGCTACAATTTCAGAGAAATGAGACCTTATTTAAAAGATGGATTCTTAAAAGCTGTTGCAATTTTCGAGTAACACTAATGGGCAGGGGAGGAGCTGGCTTCAGTAATAGCGCTTTATTAAAAAAAATGCAACTCAAAAGCCCACATCCTGTTTCTTGTTCTATACAATTCTTGTTACCCAAGGCAGGGTGCCAGGGAGAGGGAAAACTTGAAAGATCAAACACAAAGATCGAATCACAGAGCACCCCAGCAAACAGGACCCCTCCTGATACTCTCACTAGCCAGCCATCTTCTTATCCAATATTGTTTTTAAAATTTGAATAATATACAAACGTCTGCTAAAGGGAAAAAAACAAAGATTTCAAGTGTTATATTCACTTAATTCTTATTGTGTTATTTAAATACGTAGGGAGATTATGCTAGGTATAAAAATCTGCTCATAGCTATTGTTATTGTACAAATGCAAATCAAAACTTGCTTTACAAATGAAATATGAGCCAAGCTACAAAATGACAAAATACAAATTAACAACATTAATGTGATAAATAAGGTAGACGTGATAAAGGTAAACTGGTACTCACAGTGTAAATATTAATTCATTCATGCATTTGTTCACTCAGCAGATGTTCGTGGAGTACATGTTATTACCAGTGGCATTCTCCTAGGGGCTGCAAATATGTCAGTGAGTAAAACAAAATTCCCTGGCTTCATGAAGCTTACATTCTAGTGGGATAAGACATAATAAACCAAATAAATGAGTGAAATATACAGTGTGTCAGATGATAATGAACGTTAAGGAGAAAAATCTAGGGAAGGAGAAAGGAAGATTTTGGGGGAAAGGGAGTTGCGGTATAAGAAAGACCTCACAGAGAAGGTGACATTTGTATAAACACTTGAAGAAGGTGAAAGAGTGAATATTTGGGTATTATCTGGGGGGGGCAGTGGTGAGTGTTCCAGACAGAGGAAACAGTGGGTGCCAAGCCTGTGAGGCAGGGGCGAGCCTGTTTCTAAATGGTGCTGCTATAGGGCAGGCTCTTCTGAGTTCAGCAAACTTTTATTGATACTATCATTTGCCATATGACAACTCAGTTATCCCACCACTTTCCCCTTTTTCAAACTACTGTGAAACCTTTGCTCTTACTGGGTGGCTGTTAGATCATTTGTCTTTCACTGGAGGCTAAAGATGTCTTTTATTACATCCACTTTATTTTTTTTTAATTACGTAATGTGACGGTTAATTTTATGTGTCAACTTGGCTGGCCTAAAGGATGCCCAGATAGCTGGTAAAACATTTCTGGGTGTGTCTGTGAGAGTGTTTCTGGAAGAGATTAGAATTCGACTCAGTATACTGAATCCACCCTCGCCAATGTGGGTGGGCATCATCCAATCCCCTGGGGGCCTGAATGAATCAAAAAGGCAAAGGAAGGGCAAATTCTCTCTTCTTGAGCTGGAGTGTCCATCTTCCCCTGTCCTCGGACATCAGAGCTCCTGATTCTCAAACCATCGGACTCCAGGACTTACATCAGTGGCCCTCTGGTTCTCAGGTTTTTGGGATGGGACTGAATTAATTATACCACTGAATTCCTGGTTCCCCAGCTTGCAAATGGCAGATTGTGGGACTTCTCAGCCTCCATAACCACTTGAGCCAATTTCTATCATAAATCTCCTCATCTATCTATCTATCTATCTATCTATCTATCTATCGATCGATCGATCCCCTATTGATTCTGTTTCTCTGGAGAGCCCTAATACAGGTAATGATGGTACAGTGATATTGTGTAACATCAATGCAGAGTAAACTTAATCACATGCAGGCACTGAAATACAATGACAGGGCTCAGAATTAATTGGTCAATGGGATTATATGGATGATGCTTAATTCAATATTTTTAAATTATTATCAAAATCTAAATATTGAATTAGTAAATTTTCATAGAACATTCACAGACTTCTGACAACGTGTCCATGGACCCTCTATGGTCTGAGGAATCCCACTTTAATAAACAAGGAGGGATCCCTTTGAAGCTGACCTTCTTACTGGCTGGCTTATGGCCATATGTTACACTAGTGAGTATGGAAATATGAGATTTCTTCACCTCAGCCCCTGTGATGTGAGATGGTGATTCAACATATGGTTGGGAAATGTTCAGGGTGCATGTCTGGAAAATAAATCCAAAACAACAATCTTGGTTCTTTTTTGTTATACTCACCTGTGAGAAATGCTTCTGTGATTTAGAATATGTACCATCCAGATCCTCTGTCCACAATCATCAGGGCGAGAAACAACTTTGTCAGTTTTGCAGTATAGAGAGGAGATTAGAGTCTGCGCAAGGCAGCATCTGCGGCTCAGACAGGATGGAGAGCCTGAAAGCAAATTTTATGATGATGCCCTGTTAGTCAAATGGCAAGACTGGGTCTTAAGAGTGAGGGGGGAAAGGGCATGTAAGGTAATGAAAGCTCAAGGAAAATGTCTTTTTGCGCATAGCTTAGGAAGCTGACTGTTCTGAAAAAGTTCTTTTTCAAAAAGCATAACACTAGAGAGGTAAGTAAGGCCCCACCATTAGAAATGAATGTAGCTGGCAATATCTGTTACAATAACTGGTGCATATCTCTAACATTGAAGGTGAAATTGGAAGAACTCCAAGATATTATGTAAAGGAATCGAGCAGAGTAAAAAAACAAACAAACAAACAAACAAAAAAAAACCCCACAATTTTTACCATGGTTATGTGTTCTTCTCTACTTTCTGAAATTGCTTTAGGTCTGACTACTACTTTATATAGTCAAACGATGAAAAAAAAAAAAAAAAACCCACAATTTTTACCATGGTTATGTGTTCTTCACTAAAGTTAACTTCACATGGGAAAGTAGATTGTTTTGATAGGCTATCCAGACTAATCTGGACTGGATGGAACTGATTTAAGTTTCTATCCTTAAATTTTTCTCATCAGGAGTAATTTTAGACCACCAGCCTAGTCCTCCTAACTTCTAGTGTAGTGATATTCTAGTGTAGTGTCTTCTAGTGTACTGTCATGATATTCTAGGATATAATCTTGGCAGGACAATGTGATTATTGCCTCTTAGAATAAGAACATCAATTTCATCTATACAAAAATCTTTTCTCTTCTATTTATACCCTCTGCTTATGCCCTCGCCATCAGCACCACCATCCTTCCAGCGCACACACACACACACACACACACACACACACACACACAAACACATAGCCCACATACGCAATGCACATTTAAGAGACGGAACTGTCTCGGATCCCAAAGGATTAACATATCATTTGATCAGCTCTAAGAGGTGAGACATGGAAATCTCACATTCAGGATCTGACTTCATCTTTCATGTGGGGTATCAGAAGACACATGGCCTCGGCATTTGATAACACAAAGGAGCATAGCATAGGGATGAGAAGCAGGGACTCTAGAGGTAGACTACCTGCATTGAAATCTCAGCTCTACTACTAACCAGTTGTGTGAGTTACTGAAACTTCTTTGTGCCTCAGTTTGCTTGTCCGTAAAATGACTTTAATAATTTTACATGGACTTCCCTGGTGGCGCTGTGGCTAAGAATCCACCTGCCAATGCAGGGGAAATGGGTTTGGTCTCTCTGGTCTGGGAAGATCCCACATGCCACGGAGCAACTAAGCCCGTGCCCCACAACTACTGAGCCTGCACTCTAGAGCCCACAACCCACAACTACTGAGCCCGCATGCCACAACTACTGAAGCCCACGCACCTAGAGCTCGTGTTCCGCAACAAGAGAAGCCACCACAAGGAGAAGCCTGAGCACTGCAATGAAGAGAAGCCCCCACTCACCGCAACTAGAGAAAGCCCGCGCACAGCAATGAAGACCCAACGCAGCCAAAAATAAATTAAAAAAAAAAATTTACCTAACTCATAGGGTTGTTATGAGAATGAAACGAATTAACATTTGTGAAGCACATAGAGCAGTGCCTGGCATACCATATGCACTATATAGCTAATATATTGAAATAAATAAGCAAATAAATAAATGAGGCTACCTTAGGAAAAAATAGTAAGAGGATCATTATAAATTGTGAAGACGTGACAACGAGATTGTCAGAAAGTGTTCGAATCCTGAAATAATAGCAGGTTTTTATTTTTCAATTTGTGTGGGATTTTGGTTATGCAGATGATATTGTTCTTGAGTAGAAAGCAATCAGTGGCCTCAGAATTATCAGGCATTTTTCCCCCTAAGGTGAAGCATGAGTTGTAAGAAAAAATAATACATATTCATGAAAATACACTGATAGGCTGAGAAATCAACAACTGCTTGATATTCCTGGAATGTCTTTTTTAGTATATCACGAAGGAGCTCAGGAATGAGTGCCAGTTGTAGAATAAAAACTCAGTAGACGTTAAGAACCAGAAAGGCCCAAATGTCCTTAATTGTTGCAGGAGGGCTTGCTTTACACTTTATAAGCACTGTCGTGGATGCTGTCATGTGCTGTTAAGGTGCTACCTGAACATTGAACCACTCATTCCTTCACCTTTTGAGAGTGTTTAGGCTGAAAGCCTTTAGCTGTTAGCCCTCTCTGGAAATTGTCCTCTGCTGAAGAGAGCTGCCTCACCCAAGGTCACACTCCCTTCCTGTGAGGGACCAGGATCCAATGACTGATCAGTCTGGATAAAGACCTGACCCACCTGATCCAATTTGGAACAATTCTTCAGGGCCATCTTAGGTCTTCATCTCCACAGGATTGGCTAAGGCCTTTGTTGTAATTGCTTCTCAATTCAACTGCACCGCCTACCCAATCCTGCTTCTTCCATTCTCCTATAGTTGTTAATCCCCAAAGCACTCCCCAATAAACTTCCTACATGCAAATCTCTGTCTCAGAGCCTAATTCTTGGGAATAACCTACAACAGGTACTTATTGAGTAGGGTGTGTATACCAGCTGCAGTGATAAGAAGCCATGGGCATTCTTTTTTTTTTAACACCTTTATTGGAGTATAATTGCTTTACAATGCTGTGTTAGTTTCTGCTTTATAACAAAGTGGATCAGTTATACATATACATATGTTCCCATATCTCTTCCCTCTTGCGTCTCCCTCCCTCCCACCCTCCCTATCCCACCCCTCTAGGAG
>NC_041234.1:25573639-25575564 GCF_002837175.3 Physeter macrocephalus | reverse complement strand
CCCCTAGGTTCTTCATGACCATTTTTTTTTTTTTAGATTCCATATATATGTGTTAGCATACGGTATTTGTTTTTCTCTTTCTGACTTACTTCACTCTGTATGACAGACTCTAGGTCCATCCACCTCACTACAAATAACTCAATTTCGTTTCTTTTTATGGCTGAGTAATATTCCATTGTGTATATGTGCCACATCTTCTTTATCCATTCATTCAATGATGGACATTTAGGTTGCTTCCATCTCCTGGCTATTGTAAATAGAGCTGCCATGGGCATTCTGATATTTCATTTCCCTTTTTCACAGGGATATCTTCATGTTTTGTGGTCTTCTTTAAGGGCTGCCTTAACTTCTTCAACAAGGTCATCATCTATTGGTCCCTGGATCAAACCTCATCAAAACACCAGGCTACAATTAGAATCCAAGATTTCCATAGAACAATGGCCAAGTCCAGGGTGAATAGAATTTTCCTGCCAAAGATCCTATACTTAAACTGATGAATGAGTGTTTAAGTGGTCCTGATTATGATTGTTAAAGAACAAGTAAAATAATACAGGGTAAGGTCAAATCATGTAATACCTTCCCCTCAGAAAGAACACAAAGGATATCAAATGACAAAAAAAAAAAAGAGTGTAAGTGCTGTTTAAATGCCTTGTTCTTCAAAGAGCCCACGTGATCACATCAAGCTCACTCTTATCTTTGAGCATAAGTGGAAGGCATAACCAGTGTAGCTAAGAAAACTTGGACAATGTGTTTTGTTCAAAGATATCTTGTCTGATTAGATGCTAAAGATCTTTATTTTTCATCTTAGGCTTACAGAAACAGGTATGCTTCTATCCTTCATGTGAAGTGAGTCGAGATCTGGGTCCAGCTGAAATGGATTCATTTATCTTTATGAGTTCCTAAGTTCTCACACAGTGCCTTGAGAATGCTGTTACAAAATTCCTGAAGATACATAATTCCGACAGTAGTAATGGCCTGAACCCTGATACCCAGTATGATAAACAAGCCAGGCCCCAGGTTTTCTTGTAGTCTTTTGTAACAACACACAGCAGCAAACAGTGTAGGTATAATGGATAAGTATTTACTAAACACATAAAAGAATAGTGATGGTAGCAGAGTTAATTATGCAAATTTAGTATAGACTGTAGCAGCATGATACATTCATAGAAAAGTTATCCTTGTGATTTTGATGAATACTTGGTAATTCTAACAACATTGGCAAATGGCATTTTAAAGAAAAGATTGAAAATGTTATTACCAGTTATGGATTCCAAACAACAGAGACACCTTCATTTGTAATCCAGAGCCACTGCTTCACATTACTAAAAATACCACATAGTACAGAAGCATGTTGGTACTGAAGCAGGGTCATTTGACCTGCTGTCATCCCTCTTGGACTGAATTTAACAGCTTTTGATTGGCATAGTCTTTCAAAGGCAGTCTCACTTCAGGTACAATCTGCATTTAACATCCCTGAAGGCATAAGCACACCTCCACATACAGGATGGTTGATATGTTGCCAGGATGATCAGTAGAATTCCCTGTGTTATGCCAGTCCAGATGACAAAAGGTCTAAGTCTCCGGCTTATGTACAATACTTATTCCATAAAACAAACTGTGTCTCATCTCTGACCACTGACCTCAATAGATTTTTATATCTGTGGGAAGTTATTTCAAATCTTGGTGAAGAATGGGTCTCTCTTGCTGGATAATTTTCTTGAGCATCAAAAATTATAACATTTCCTTTCATCAAGAAACACCATTGGATTGCTTTGTTGGAGACTCAATGTACAAGACATGCCTTTATATATATATATATATATATATATATATATATATATATATATAAAACATCTTTAGTGGAGAATAATTGCTTTACAATGCTGTGTTAGTTTCTGCTTTATAACAAAGTGAATCAGCTATAC
>NC_041234.1:25554392-25573170 GCF_002837175.3 Physeter macrocephalus | reverse complement strand
TCGTATGGTAGTTCTATTTGTAGTTTTTTAAGGAACCTCCATACTGTTCTCCATAGTGGCTGTATCAACTTACATTCCCGCCAACAGTGCAAGAGGGTCCCCTTTTCTCCACACCCTCTCCAGCATTTATTGTTTGTAGATTTTTTGATGATGACCATTCTGACTGGTGTGAGGTGATACCTCATTGTAGTTTTGATTTGCATTTCTCTAATGATTAGTGATGTTGAGCATCCTTTCATGTGTTTGTTGCATGCCTTTATATATTACGGAAGGGTACTCTCTTAGATTACAATGCTGAAATAAATGACACAGCACTGTGAGGTAAACAGCAATTCTTTTAGCAGATTGATTCTGTTTGTGACATTTAAGTCTCTAAACCATGACTGATTGTGCTGGGGAAGAGGGTGTGGCAGATTACATTTTTCAAAGATGGCCCACTGTACACGCTCTTCTGCAATGTGACCTTACTACTGCTTCAGTGAGAGGTGGAGTCTATTTCTTTACCTTTTAAATCTGAGTAGGCCCTGTGAATGCCTAGACCTTTAGAATATGGCAGAAGTGACATTGCTAATTCTAGGCAAAGTCATTAGTTGGCCTGGCCAATTCTTCTTCCTACATCTTGGAAGCCAGCCTCCAGTTTAGAAGTATAACCACACTGAGACCACTATACTGTGAGAAGTCCAAGCCACAAAGAAGGTGAGATCCTGTGCGAAGAGAGACAGAGGGGCGGGGGAAGAGAAAGAACAAAGCACCAAGCATGTGTATGAAGGAGTCACCTTAGAAGTTGCTCTAGCCCCAGTCACCCCAACTAATGCCACATGGATTCACGAAGGGCCCAGCTGAGCCCTTCCGGAATTTCTGACTCATAAAATCATTAACAAAATAAAATGTTTTTTTTCAATCCATGAAGTCTGGGGATAGCTTGTCATGTAGCAATAGATAACTGAAGCAAAGGGTTTTGCTAATAACCTGATTAATTAAATGCTCAGGGATGCTCAGCTGAAGTAAGATCCAGAGACTGTCCAACTTATCTTCTCCTGAGAACTTTTGGCATATATTGGCAATATTGATCTTTCTTTATTCATCTAATTTTGTGCTTGCTACCCAGTTTTCCAAAAATAAACAATTAATTTCCTTAAGGATCAAACAAAAACCTGATTAATTAATCAAATATGCTGGAAAGTATAGGAGGTTAGGTGCATGATTGAGACGAAGGAGCCACATGCCTGCCTTTACATTCTGGCTGTGCCACTTACAAGCTCTACGATGCTGAGCAACCCACACCTCAGTTCTCTCATCTGTAAAATGGAGATAATAATAATAACTACCTCACAGCGCTGTCAGGAGGATTTAATTAATTCAAACTTACAATAGTGCCTGGAACTTTAGGAAGTGTTACACAGATTTTAGCTGTTCTTACTCGGATATGTAGCTGGGCCTCTACAATGTTGACCAGTGCAGTGCCCTTCTGTTTGGCATTGTAGGAGTGAGTTTTTAGATTCAGACAGAGCTGAGACTAAATCCTAGATCAGCCATCCCTGTGTAATTCTGGAACCCTGTCTGGGCCTCAATATTCCCATCTGTAGTATAGGGACGGTAATATTTCCTTCTCAAGGTTGTTGGGAAGATTAGCTGCACTAAGCAGGTAAAGTGTTGGGTTCAGAGCCTGGCATGCATGTTGATTTCTTTGGCACTCCAACCTCCCTATTTGTTTCCACACAGGATGAAACTCTCTCAGCACAACAGAAGAAATGGCTGACTGGTTTTCAATTCTTCAGCCATGTTAAGCATGGAGTGTATGTACTCAGGCTCCAGGATGGAGTCCTGGTTCAGCCGTTTTCAAGAAATACCCGGAAGCGTACCTATTTCCAAGAGTAACCTGCTGATATCTGGTTTTCTTTTCTTTTAACAGAATGCTGTTCTTGTCATACAAAACTACCATTTGGGTAGCAGTAACTGGCTGAGGATGAACAGCATCAATTATCTATTACAACTCCAAGCTATCAATCAAAACACGTTATTTCCTATGCCCCAGGCAACCAAAGGCATCAAACTAACAAGAACCCAGAGGAACAAATAAACATGAATGCTGAGCTACAAAGTTCCCAGGAACACAGCGCACAACAGGAGCCCTTAGTCCCATCAGCTCACTCTGGCTGGTACCAGATGCAGGTGGAAACATAGGAGTGGTGGTGGAAAAAGAATGGGGCAAAAAAATCCCACGACTGGGGCTGACATAAACACAAAGGAGAATATAAACACTCACTCTGCCTCATCAAAATCAAGTCAGGAAGGCTTGGCCCATGATTTCTGGTGACTTGCCCCCTGGACAAAAGCAGTAAGACAACTTAGAGTGATGTCTGCTCATGAGAAAATAATGGCAAAGTCAGAAAAAATAGAGAAGTGGATCAGAATAAATCACCTTGTAAGTGAGCAGAATCAGAGACCAGGAAGGACAAAATTCCCAATACCTGTTTTGTATCAGCGTGGGAAACTAGCTCATTTTAACCTGCCATTGTACATAAATCACTCTTCAAGCTTAGTGGAGGCAGAAATTCTTCCTCTAATACTTTATATTTACCTGAAAATGGGTTGCCATAAAACTATAATGGTGGTATAAAACCTATAAGGATTGACCGCCCAAGAGAAGATAATTATGAGAGGAAAGGGTGAAAAATATTCTTAAAAGACATATAAGCATGATCAAATTATTGGTATAATGGGGAAAATAAAGGAAAATGTAAAATCATAGTGTAGAGAGTTCTAACTAATAATAGAATGAGCCCTAAGTTCCAGATTCCTCAATCAGAAGTGATCTAGTGAACTCTACCCTACATCGAGATCCCAATAAATCATATAATAAAGTGCTATTTATTGAGTACCAACTGTGTGCTAGGCTCAGTACTCCTCTTTTCAAATGCATGACTTTATTTAATCCTTACAATAACCCTCTGGTGCAGGAACTATTTCTAACTCTCATAATATAGGTAAATAAATTGAGACAGAGAAATTAACTTACTTGCCCAAAGTCATACCACTACTAAGTGGCTAAGTCAGGATTTGAATTTAAAATTCCTTGATTCCAGAGTCAATGCTCTCAAGGTCTCTGCTATATTACCTCTAGATAATACCTTCTTTTTCTAAAACTTTTATTTTATTTATTAAAAAAATTTTTGCGGGGGGTGCTGCGCTGTGTGGCATGTGGGATCTTAGTTCCCTGACTGGGGATTGAACTCGTGCCCCCTGAAGTGGGGGCTTGGAGTCTTAACCACTGGACCACCAGGGAAGTCCTAGATAATACCTTCTAGATAATACTTATGTTTTCATGAAGACTTCTCCAACTTGATTACCGAGATCATTCCATGTCATCAGATCACTTTTCCTTTTTACATTCTGTAGCTATAGAGGGAATAAAACAAAAAGTAAATATAAGTTCCATGTATTATAACAGGAGAAGATAAGGCAAACGCTTTAGGAAATATTCAAGCATACTTTGTACTGTTCAAACACCTCCTCATAGAGAAAATACACAACAAATATTGTCCATTGACTGACAAACCACCAACCGGCCTTGGAAGAAATGTTTTTCCCAGGCTTCTAAACAAAGTGAGTTAAGAGCCCGTGTCAGACAGCCTCTAAGAGGCCCCCTAGTGGTCCCTGCCTCCTGGTATTCATGTCCTTGTGTAATCCCTTCCCCTTGAGTATGGGCTGGACCTGGAGGCTTGACTCTAAATAGTAGGGTATGGCAGAAGTCATGAGATGTCCCTTGTGAGATTAGGTCACAATATCCCTCTCTCTCTTTCTCTCAGAGAGTCCTCACTCTGGGGGAAGCAAACTGCCATGTTGTAAACTGCCCTATGGATATGTCCATGTGGCAAAAAATTCAAGGTGGTCTCTGGCTGACAGCCAGCAAGAACCTGAGGCCCTCCAGTAGCCCCCCGAACAGAATCCTCTCAAGAACTATGTGAGTGAGCTTGGAGGCTGATCCTCCCAGAGGTGAGACACCTTGATTGCAGGACCCAGTTCACCTGTTCCCAGATTCCTGATCCACAGAAACTGGAGGATAATAAATGTTTGTCATTTGAAGCCACTAAGTTTGGGGGTAATTTGTTATGCAGCCATAGGTAACGAATACAGCACCCCTCTGTTCTCGTGATATAAGGGTGGTGGTGCTGGAGATGTTTCCATTTAAGTAAGTCCAGTTGGGAAAAACACCTGAGAACATCTTGTTGCCATGGCAACAGGTTGCTGTTTTCCTCTGTCCAGGGTAAACACTGGATAATAATCCCAGTAGCTCTTAGCCCACAAATTTCCTCCATTCAAAGAGGAATTCAATGTTGAGGGAGGCATAGCTAGTAGGCCTCTCACATGGCCTTTGATCCAGGAATCATACCGCAGTGGCCCCTTCCACATTCCGGTACTTACTTCAGGGCTGAGCAGAACGGACAGTAGGGCAAGCCAGTCAGATCTCCCACTTCGAGCCCAATAAAGAGGACACTGCTTTCAGAAGGAGAAATGGGAGTGGGGAACAAGCTGAATCCTTGACACCTGTTAAATGCTCCATTCTTTACCAGCCACTGATGTAATGTCGTCTCGTTGGCACCTCACAGTGACCTAATTGGATAAACAGGAAAGGCACTGATTTACATTTGATGTGGTCAAAGTGTATGTCTGTGATTTTTGCCTTGCGTTCAAAAAATAAGAGTAACTATCAGAGAAGTGACTGTTCCGATACACAAATTTGGGGGCGACAGAAGCAGGGTGAGAACCGAGTGTTCATTTCCCAGTAGCTGAGCCTCTCCTTTCCAGCACCCCTCTCTACTGGGCAGACATCCCCCCAGCAAACACTTCTGTTCGGCTCTGGGAATACAGCAGTGCCACTTCAGGGGCAGTGCCTCTGAGCCACCACTGGCACCACGAAGCTCATATGTCTTTCCCAGGAGTTTCTGTCCTAACATCCCAGAGGCTACCTTCACATTTTAAAAACTGAGGTCATTCTTGAAACTTGATGTGCACAGAGTTAGCTAGGAACAGAGTTAATGTTCAGAATCACAGGCCTCACATCCCAGAGATTCTGATTCATTAGAACTGGAATGGGGCCCAAGAGTGCATTTTTTTCCAAGCATTTCCATGTGATTGATTCCGATGGAGGTGGTACACAGCCATCTTTGATAAACATTGCCTGACAAACTTCTCCTTATCACTACTGTGCTGTAACAAAGAGCTAAAAGACACACACGAGCACACATACGAATACACACACAGAAGAGTATCTTGCTTTATGCAGTAAATTGTTTCTAAAAAGGCTGTACATGTATCACATTTTATACAACAGTTCACATGCGAAATACTTGACATTCACATGGTATTTCCCTTCAGGAAAAGGACTGCACCTTCAAGGTTATTTAATCCTTAGCACCTAGCACAATGCCTGGCATTTAGAATTGGTTGGATTAGTATTTAGGTTGTGTTGTTGTTGTTTTTGTTGTTGTTTTTTGGCCACACCCTGCACAGCATGTAGGATCTTAATTCCCCGACCAAGGATCAAACCCTAGCCCCTGTGCTGGAAGTGCGGAGTCTCCACCACTGGACTACCAGGGAAGTCCTGAATTAGTATTTGTTGAATGAACAACTATTCAGTTTGTTCAAAGCGAGGGTAGGTCTGAGGATACCTGGATGATAAGTCAGAGACTCACTCAGCATACAGCAGTATAAATTCACATCGTCCACTCCTATCTCCATTTAATAATGGTAATGTACTCCTCTTATTTTATGATTCAGAAGGGTGAAAACAAAATATAAGAGGGACACTGAAATAGCTCTGTGAATGAGAAGCCTTCTCAGTGTCTTCTTTTCCTCTCTAACCTCAAAAGTTATAACCTAAGCCTTGCCAGGAGACTTTATGATCTATTACATCTGTAACTCCAGGAGAAAGACAAAGGATGTAATAAATGGGACCAATGTAAGGCCTCAAATTCCTCTTTCCCAAATAACAGAGAAGACAAGCTTTGTTCTTGAATCAACAAATTACAAGATATTAGAAAGCAGGGGAAATTAGAATCTCCTAAATAGGTGTGGAACAGTGTTACAGATACTCACTAGAACAGAAGCTGATGAGGGTTTTGCTGGCCGAGCTTATGAGACCAAAACACAGCAAAGAACTGCCTTTGGTAGGCCTCTGGAGCAGGCGTTTTTTTCTGAGCTGCTTAAATGGAGGTTTTTCAGCTGATTTGTTTATGTGACAGCTTGCCTGTTAACAGAAAAACATTGATTCCTCTGGCTTAGCAATGAGGCTCCTGAAACATTTCATCCCTGAACTCATAAATTGGTAATAAAAAAAATTTAAGCTTTCCCAAGGAGTTTGCTTGGCCTCAAATGTTTGATTGGACAAGGCACAGATATTTTTCCTGATTCTGCAGTTAAAAGCCAGACTTGCCACTTTTCTCTGGTTTGACTTAGGCCTTTTGAAAAATGGAACTTGTACTCTGTGTGTTTTATTTTAACCTCAGTGATGATCTGTATCTCAGCCATAAATTTTTAAATAGCTGTGTTATATATGCTGAATAAATGATGAGCCCAATTGTGCTCTGAGCTACCCTCATAGAGCATCAGGAAGGGTCAAGATTGAGGGACAGAAAAATTTAATGTATGTCATGTCCTGACAAGTGATGGATTATTGATTGATGCCAAACTAGGCTCAAAAAAACTAAAACCACCATATATGCTGCAATCATTAGTGACATACTCCCCACACGCCAAGAAGGATCTTGTGAAAATGTGTGTTAGTAAACTTTATCATCAACACTTAACAAAGGTGATCAGATGTAAACACAGATAATAACAGCCGCTCACATTGTGTACTGTTTGTTTCTGAAGCCCTCGCATATACAGTATCTCAATTCATCATCATAATAGTCCTTTCACGTAAGAGTTATGATCATTGTTTTTTCTTTAATTTTCAACAGCTTTATCGAGGTGTAATTGACATACCATAATCTGCACATATTTAAAGTATATAATTTGACAAGTTTTGACATATGCACACACCTGTGAAGCCATTACCACAATCAAGAAGGTGAACATATATATCACCTCCGGAAGTTTTCTTGTGCCGCTTTATAATCTCTCTCTGCCACTCCTCCCACCCCTCTCCCAAGCAACCATTAATCTGTTTTCTGTCATGATAGATTAGTTTGCATTTTCTAAAATTGTATGTAAATAGAATTTATACTACATACTCTTTTGTTTTTTCACTCAGCATAATTATTCTGAGTTTCATCCATGTTGCTGCATGTATCAAAGTTCATTCCATTTAATTGTTTTGTTTTGTTTTTAATTGTTGAGTAGCATTCCATCATATGGATATATGGCAATGTTCATACATCAACCTGTGGAGGACACTTGAGTCATTTCCACTTTGAGGCTGTTACAGATAAAGTTGCTATGAACATTCATGCACATGTCTTTGTATGAACGTGTGCTTTCTTTTTTCTCTTGGGTGAGTGCTTACATGTGAAATACTTGCAGGAATCCAGACGTGGCTTAGCTGAATGTCTCTGCTTCAGTGATTCTCACAAGGCCGTGATCAAGGTATTAGCTGTGTCTGCTGTTTTATCTGAAGTCTGAGTTCAGGGAAGATCTGTTTCCAGACTCACTCATGTGTTTGTTGGTAGGTTCATTTCCTCACAGGCTGTTTGATTGTGGGTGTAAGTTCCTCTCTGGCTACTGACAGGGGCACTCCATCAGTTCTGTGCCACATGGGGTGCTCCATAGGGCAGCTCAACTTCCCTCAGAGCAAGCCAGCAAGAAAACAAGAGAGGGCAAGCAAGGTGGAAGTCACAATCATTTATAAGCTAATCTCAGAAGTGTCAACCTATCACTTTTGCAGAATTCTATTTGTAAAAAGTGAGTCACCACTAGGTCTGGCCCACACTCAGGGGAAGGGCTTATATAGGAGACAAGAATCATTGGAAGCCATCTTAGAGTCAGCTGTCAGCCTACCACAAGGCCCTTTATCGAGAAACCCAGTGCCAACACCTTAATCTTGGACTTCACAGCCTCCAGAACTGTGAGAAATAAATTTGTTTTTTTTTAAAATTAATTAATTTATTTATTTATGGCTGTGCTGCGCAGCTTGTGGGATCTTAGTTCCCCAACCAGGGATTGAACCTGTGCCTTAGGCAGTGAAAATGCAGAGTCCTAACCACTTGACCCCAGGGAATTCCCAGTCCCCTTCTATTCTTAGTTTGGTGAGAGTTTTTATCAGAAATGTGTGTTAGATTGTGTCAAATGAATCTTACTTCTGTTGAAATGACCACGTGTTGGTTTTCTTTTTAGTTTGTTAATATGGTGATGTTTTAAAGTTTGTTTACACTGATTGATTTTCAAACGTTAAATCAAAAAGGAAACCCTAGGAAAAACATCACTCGGTGGTAATGTATTAGTCTTTTTATATATTGCTTGATTTGATAAAATTTTGTTTATAGTTTTTGCATCTATGTTAATGCAGTATGAGGGATATTGGTCTGTACTTTTTTTTCTTGTAATGTATTTGCCTGGCTTTGGTGAGAGGGTGGTAGTGTTGGTTTCATAGAACCAGTTAAGAAGTAGTCCTTCCCCTTAAATTTTTGGAAAAAGTTTGTATAAAATTGATATTATTTCTTCCTTATATATTTGGTAGAATTTATCAGTGAAGCTATTTGGACCTAGAGCTTTCTTTGTGGGAAGGTCTTTAACTAGAAATTCAGTTTTCTTAATGGAGATAGGCCCATTTCGGTTATCTATGTCTTTTTGATTAAGCTTGGTAGTTCATATCCTTCGAGAATTTTTTCATTTCATCTAGGTTGTCAAATTGATCAGCATAAAGTTGCTCATAGTATTCTCGTCTTACCCTTTTAATATATATAGAATCTGTAATGTCACCTCTCCCATTTCTAATATTGGCAAATTCTGTCTTGTCTCTCTTTTTCCTGAGCAGTTTGGCTAGAGGTTTACCAATTTTACTTTTTTCTTCAAATAAATAATTGTTGGTTTCATTGATTTACTTTTCTGTTTTTGTTTTCTATTTCATTGATTTTAGCTTTGATCATTATTAACTCCTTCTGCTGACATTGTTCTTCTTTTTCTAGTTTCTTAAGGTTGAGGCTTAGGTCACTGATTGATACTGTCTTTTCTAATATAAGCATCTAGCACTATAAATTTATTTCTAAGTATTGCTTTGGCAGCAGCCTATGAATTCTAATATGTTGAGTTTTCATTCTAATTTAGTACAAAATACTTCATAATTTCTCTTTTGATTTATTTTTTTGATTCATAGGTTATTTAAAAGTTTGTTATGTTATTTAGTTTCAAAATATTTGGGAATGTTACAAATATTTCTGTTATTGATGTTTAATTCCATTGCCATTAGAGAACCTAATTTGTATGACTTACATACTTTTAAATTTATTGACACTGTGTAATGGCCCAGAATATGGTCTCTCTTGGTAAATGTTCCTTGTGTACTTGAAATAAAGATGTTTTGATGCTCCTATTGAGTGGATTATTCTATAAATGTCAATTAAGTAAAGTTGCTTGATGGTATTGTTCTATTAATTATTAAGAAAGAAGTACTTTTAAAATATCCAATTATAATTGTGTATTTGTCTATTTCTCCTTATAACTCTATCAGTTTTTGCTTCATGGATCTTAAAGCTGTTTTATTAGGTTAGTAAATGTTTAGGGTTGTTATGTCCTCCTGATGAATTAACTCTGTTTTCATTGTGAAATGACCTTCTCTATCCCTGGTAATATTCCTTGCTCTAAAATCTACTTTGTTATTAATATAGTCACTAAAGCTTTCTTTTGACCAGTGTTAGTATGATTAGTTTTCATTGTCCTTTTACTTTTAACCTATTTGTGTTATAATACTTAAATTTTATTTCTGTCGGCAGCATATAAGTGGAACTTGTTTTCTTTTTCAATCTGACAAGCTGCCTTTTAATTGGATCTTTAGACCATTTACATTTACTGTGATTATTGTCATTTTTTGGCTTATACCTACTATCTTGCTATTTGTTTTCTATTTATTTGTCCCACCTGATCTTTGTTTCCATTTTTCCTTTTTCTGCTTTCTTTGTATTAATTGTTTTAAAATTTTACTTTATATCCTCTGTTGACTTATTAGCTATAATTTTGTTTTGTTGTATTAGTAGTTGCTTTATAGTTTATACCATGCTTTTTTCATTTATCACAGTTTACCTTCACATGACACCATATCCCTTCACATACAGTATAAGAGTCTTACAATAGCATAGTTTCAACACTTTCAATTTGATTAATTAATTGATTGAATTATTGATTATTTTCCTCATTATCGGTCTTATTTTTCTGCTTCTTTGCATGCCTTGCAATCTTTGATTTGATGCCAGTCACTGTGAATTTTACCTTGTTGGGTTCTGTATATTTTTTTATTCCTGTAAGTATTCTTCAGCTTTGTTCAGGGATGCTGTTACATTATTTGAAAAGAGTCAAACCTTTTCAGGTAGTGCTTTTATGATTTGTTAGGCAGGTCTGGAGCAGTGTTCAGTTGAGAACTAATTATTCACTACTTCTGAGGCAAGAACTTCCTGAGTACTCTACCTAACACCCCATAAATTATGACTTTTGTCAGCCTGGATGGTGATAACACATTATCCTGGCTGAATGTGAGTATCAGTCACTGTTCTTCCTGAGTCTATCTGATGTTTTTTCTCCCAGCTTCAGATGTTTTTTTCACACACATGCTTTGATCAATACTAAGTACTTGAGTGTCACCTTCTGCAGATTTTGTAGTCCTCTCTCTGCACCTCTCTTCTCTCTGGTACTCTGCCCACCTATCTCTAGTTGCCTTGGTCCCCCCATACTCTCAGCTCTGTCTCTTCAACTCAGGAAGACCACCAGGCTCTGCCTGGGTCCCACTTCCTGCACCACAGCCTGGTGGGTTGGGGGTAATCATAGGTTTCACCTCATTTCTTTCCCTCTCTCAGGGATCATTATCCTTTACTGTCTGATTTCCAATGACTTGAACAGTGTTATTTCGTATATTTTGTCTGGTTTCTCTGATTGTTTCAGGCAGGAATATAAATCTTGTCTATCTTGCTCTATCCTGGCTAGAAGTGGAAATCTGTTTGTTCCATTTTAAGATGAAGAAATGATGTCAAGACTGAGAACTCCGAGATGACTTAGTGCTATAGTAAGTGGTAGAGCTGGAAATCATGTGCAGTTCTTTTGACTCCTTCTTCAAAAACATCATCTTAGAAGTATCCATATGGCTAGAAAAACTGCAGGGTCTTTTTCCCCCAGTCTACAGTTTTTTGTTTTTTTTTAAAATGATTGTTCACTTTATGTTTAACCCTTAGGTTGTTTGCTCGTTTGTTTGTTTTTAGGAATAAAGGTGAGCAGCTATTTGGGTCTGTTAATCTACTGTCCATCTTTCTTTTCAGGGAAAATAATGGCCTTAAGAGCTCCATTCCTTAATGCCTGGGGTTGGTTGTGAATCATTAGAGAACCTTTCTATGTTTGGACCGTGGGTAAATGTTCAGTTTCTGGTCTTATCTCTTAGGCGCACTTATAGGTTATACCCTTGCCCAGTTCAGATCTTTTTTTATTTCTTCCTCTGGTAGAGTACTCGTCTGTCATTCTTCCCCACCAAATCCCACCCATTATTTCAATCCCATCTGAAGCTCTATTTCTACTATCAAGTCTTCCCACCTACTTAGCTGCCACTTCTATAAAATCACACCAGGTTCATTTGGACAAGATGATCTTGGGGGTTCCTTCCAGCTCTGAAACAAGTTTTGTGGAGGCTAAGATTACTCTCCCCCTTCCCTATATTACACAATTTGGCATTAATTGACCCTGAATTATATTCTAAAATTGTATCATATATCTCTCCACTCTATCTGGCAAACTGTGAATCATCAATAAATTCTAAATATATCTTGTTGAAAGACTGGATGATGGCATTTTTTTCCCTACTCATTCAATGTGTGTATTTGTTTCTTTTTAACCAGAAAATAAGTTTCCTGAGGGTAGATTTAATGTCTTTTGCTTATTTTATATTACATAGAAGACCTACACTATGCTGGAGGTACTGTTGTGTGTCTGCAAGGACTCTGATTCCAAGAGGCCATCAGCAACCTGATTTTCCAGAATCACGGTACCAAGCTCAGCCAATAATATATAGTTCCAAAGTAAATATATGTTGAAGGTACAATAAGATGGCTCTGGAACAGAGAGTTTAGCAAGACATTCATGCTTCACAGAGAAACAAAGATGCAGATAGTGCAGACGCACTCAAATTTTATTGTTTGTTTGATACATCTGCTGCTTTGAGGCTTATACTTAATGTGAGTCTGTTGAATGATTTACAGGTATACTCATGCACTGAGATGAAGGGCTTTGTTATAAATCTTCCTCCTTGTGCTGTAGGATACTGTGCATTTTTCAATGCTGTAAACATAAATAGAAAAGTGTTTTGTCTGTGACAAGGACAAATGTCAGTTGGCAAAGCTCTTAAAGATGCAGAGTTTTGAATTTGAGTTCTCATTATTATAGTGTCCTGATTCAAGAGGTAAGCATAAAAAATGCCTTATTCTTATAAATTTTATTTCATAAACCTTTGTAATAAGAAAAATATAATAAGTTATTATACAAAAATAACACATGTAGAAAATAGTGTTAAGCAAAAATAAGAAAATAAAATCCATCCCTATCTCCAACATAGATCACCATGGATAACATTTTAGAGCGTATTCTCCCAGTCTTTTTATATACATATTTCATTCAAAAATGTAATTATACTGAACATATTATTTTGTTACATGCTTTTTCATTTACTGACATGGAAACTATTCAGCATATATTCATAAAAATTCTCCAGATCATCATTTCTCACTGCTGCTTAGAATTTTAATGTATGGATCTACTGTAATTTACTTATCCAAACCCCTAATTTGGGTCTTTTTGGTTGTTTTCAATATTTTTGCTGTCATGAAATTGGAGGAATGTGTCCTTGCAGCTAAAGCTTTATGCACATCCCTGATTAATTCCTTAAAATAAATCTCTAAAAGTGGAATTCTTGGGTCAAGAAGTGTGCAAAATTCTAAGGCTTTTGACACCAAAACTACCCTCATTCCAATTTAATCTCCCAGCAATGCATGAAGCACCTTTTAAATGTGATTTCATTTCTACTTATAACCTTTATGCAGGAAAAGTCTAAGGCATTCATATTTAGTAGTTGGGGAAATCAGTGTCCAGAAGGATCAAGGGTACACAGCATCAAACCCAGAACTATAATCCCACTTTCTACATTCCTTAGAATATACTCTTAGAACAGTGCTCATTGCGTCTCCCAAATAGTGTTTGGAAAACTGAGTTTGGGAGATTCTCTGAGCAAAATTAGGGTTTATTAGTTAAATACGTATTGAAAACAAAGTTAAATAGTCTGCAAAGCCTTTGGCGGTAACAGGATGAGTCATGCCTGTAGGCTGGTCTCTGCAATTTAAGTTATTTGCCACCAGGAGGCAGCAGAAAGTCGCTTTTGTTCTTTTTCCAAGGATGAAGTGTGGTTTTCCTGAGATAGTCTCCTTTCCACCTTGCCACTTGTTGCATAATCACAAGTTACAAAACTTGCCTTGTACCCATCCTGACATTTATAAAATTAGGATTTCCAGTTCGGTTCAAATAGAGATAGAAAAATAAGTTTTATATATTTCCTCATGAAATCTTAGCTCTACTTAAAACATTTTTTTTTAATTTATAGGGGATTATCTCACTATATGCTTTGAGCTAGACTTGAGAAAGTTGATTTATTTTTAAAAACAAAACAACAAGATTCTTCACATAATTTATTGCTCTTGATCTAGTTAGTTTTTTAAAAATTTATTTTATTTATTTATTTTTGGCTGTGTTGGGTCTTTGTTGCTGCATGTGGGCTTTCTCTAGTTGCGGCGAGCGGGGGCTACTCTTTGTTGCGGTGCACGGGCTTCTCATTGCGGTGGCTTCTCTTGTTGCAGAGCATGGCTCTAGGCACATGGGCTTCAGTAGTTGGGGCACGTGGGCTCAGTAGTTGTGGCTCACGGGCTCTAGAGCACAGGCTCAGTAGTTGGGTGCATGGGCTTAGTTGCTCCACGGCATGTGGAATCTTCCCAGACCAGGGCTCGAATCCGTGTCCCCTGCATTGGCAGGCGGATTCTTAACCACTGCACCACCAGGGAAGCCCCTATCTAGTTAGTTTTATGATAATTTTCCTGGATGCCACGATGACTGCGAAAAAAATAAATAAATAAAAAGACACAGCATGATGCAATTCCTCAATAACAAAGAGTACCTTAATTCTTTCCAACCTGGGAAATGTATCTTTAACTTGATGTATGCTTTTCAATTATTAAGCCTCCTATTCCAAAGTAGATTGATTGCAAAAATGGCACAGTTATCCATGCCCCTCTGAATCCATGCCCTTTCCAACATGATTTTGAAACTTCTTCCATCAAGAAGTTGAGTTTATATCCCCACCCCTGTGATTCGCTTTGCCAAGAGAATGCAGTAGAATTGATGGTGTTGCAGTTCCAAGCCTAGTAGGCCTCAAAGGGCCTTGCACACTTCTGATTGCTCTCTTGGACTCCAGAGATCTGTGAATAAGGCTGGACCAGCGTGCTGGAGGATGAGAGACTATATGGAGGAGAGCCATCTCAAACCAGGCCATCAGAGACCTTCCACTGCCCAAGAGATAAGCCAGCTAACTACTGACACGTGAGTGCTTCCAGACAAGATCATCTTAGGCTAGCCCAGACCATAAGAACCACCCAGCTGATCCACAGACCCATGAGCTATGGTTTTATTTTTTTGAGGGAGGGAGGGAGGAGTTATTATGCAGCATTATTTATGGTAACTGACACTCTGGGACTAAAACAATTGAGCTAATAATGATTATGTACCATTCCTCCACCTGGGATTCAGGATAAAATAAGCCTGTGAGAAAAAAGACTGTTTCTGATTTGGCAGGTTTTGTGAACATAGATCGATGAAGTGGTTTGACTGTATTTATATCACTAGACACTTAGGAATAGCTTAAAAATAACTCACTGGCCTGGTGTCCAGCCATTCCCAATCATATGTCACGACTGCCTTAAACCATTCCTTGTTCCCCGAACACCATAAAGGCTATAACACTGGCATAGCTTAAACCTGTTCATCTTTCCCTGCTTCTCTCTTTATCAAAATATTCTGGGTAATCTAAGGGCCAGCTGAAGTTCTTAAAGTTCTTCTCCTCTGTGAAACATACATGATCACAGGTCTCCAACCTCCAGTATAATAATTTCTCTTTCTTCTCTGTTTAATACCTATTTTGTAGTGCTTATTTCAGTTTGACTTCAAGTCAAAGATCTAAAATTCTACAAGTATTATATAATCTGGGAGACTAAGAAAGAGTAAAGCAAGTTTTCAGATAGTGTCTTAGATATTTTCTTACAGAATATTGTCATGAATTTCTCCCCTGGGGAAAAAAGAGGCAAAAGTCATTTTAGCCATGTTTAGAGTTCAGAGAGTGAGTATATTTTGGCTTAAAATATACAACTGAATCAGAATTAACTTAGCACTGGCCATAATGAGATAGCCAAAGAATTGTTCTTATTTCTACTATTAAACTCTGTCTCCTTGAGAAAAATGGAGCAGACTTCTACCGCTGAACTACTGGCACTGAGAGAGAGAAACAAGAAAGACCTGGCTCAGTTCAGGTGGAGAGGAGTGATTCGTGGAGAATCTCATCAATGTTTTGAATGCTACAGCTGGAATTCCATCCATCTTGTTAATGGACCTAAACTCAAGCCTCTGATTCCCCTACATTCAAGGCCAGCACAACTAAGCCTTGATCCCACATAAAGACTTGAATGTCTCCATGACTGTGACCCACTTCTATCCTGAGAGGAAAAGGTCACAGTCTATAAACATTTTTTATTGGTTATATTTTACCATATGACCAAGAGGGAAGTATTAGGAGATGGATATCTGATGCTTATTTGTTTAAAACACACATCTAAACAGGTCTCTTTTCTTCTGTTAAAGAACTTTTTATAATAATGTTCCATTTAATTGAAACATGGACTTCCCTGGTGGCACAGTGGTTAAGAATCCACTTGCCAATGCAGGGGACACGGGTTCGATCCCTGGTCGGGGAAGATCCCACATGCTGTGGATCAACTAAGCCTGTGTGCCACAACTTCTGAGCCCACGCACCACAACTACTAAAGCCCATGCACTCTAGGGCCTGCATGCTGCAACTACTACTGAGCCTGCATGCTGCAACTACTGAAGCCCCCACGCCTAGAGCCCTTGCTCTGCAACAAGAGAAGCCACCGCAATGAGAAGCCTGCACACCGCAACAAAGAGTAGCCCCAGCCGTGCATGGCAACGAAGACCCAATGCAGCCAAAAATAAATAAATAAATAAATAAATAAATAAATAAATAAATTTTAAAAAAGAAACATGTTGGTGAGCTAAGGAGGAATGAAATACATTTATAAATCAATAAGCAAGGCTAGAAGCCTTTTTGCAGGACAGAGTCAGGCAACAAGGTATTGAATTCCATTGGCTAGCATGGTATAGTCCATAGTACAGACTTAAAAAATGTTTCTGTGTGCAAAACAAAGATGATACAATTGAGCCAACAAGAGTTTTAAATGATATCGAATAGAACATGAATAGCAAGAATAGGAAGAAAACTGATTTATATCACAGTCATTGTGGATCAATAATACACAATAACATGCACATGAGAAGCAGTCAGTTACAGAAGACATTCAGTGATTCATGAGCATATTAAGTTCCTGAAAATAATAAGCCCACAACATCACATATTATCTTTTTCTGGACCAATAGCTATGCAATTGAATAAGTGAAAGTGGAACTTTGTGTGTGTGTGTGTGTGTGTGTGTGTGTGTGTGTGAATTCTAGCTATCCTTTTAATTTTTTAAAATTAATTAATTAATTAATTAATTTTTGCCTGCACTGGGTCTTCAATGCTGCACGTGGGCTTTCTCTAGTGGCGAGCTGGGGCTACTCTTCCTTTTGGTGCACGGGCTTCTCATTTCTGTGGCTTCTCTTGTTGCAGAGCACGGGCCCTAGGTGTGCAGGTTTCAGTAGTTGTTGCTCGTGGGCTCTAGAGTGCAGGCTCAGTAGTTGTGGCGCACAGGCTTAGCTGCTCTGTGGCATGTGGGATCTTCCTGGACCAGGGATCAAACCCGTGTCCCCTGCATTAGCAGGCGGATTCTTAACCACTGCGCCACCAGGGAAGTCCTAAAGTGGAACCTTTTTTAAAGGTGCAATAATAAGTGTGACAAAGCTGTGCAAAGCTATTTGTCTATATAGCAACATAAGTATAAAAAAATTAAAAGGTTTAGCATGGAATAAATCCAGAAATGTTCCCCATGACAGAGTTATTAGTAGACACATTGGTGGACTATGGTTAATTTTTGTCAATGAATGGGTTCTCTGCTTAAGCATCTCTTTTACAGGATAGAAAATTTTAAATGCTGATTTACCTACTTCCACTGGGTCATAAAGGAAGCAGTGTGTTAACAGCAGTGTAAGTTACCCCCAAGCCCCATCCCACTCCAGGAATTCTAACTAGTGTGAGACGAGGACAAATAGAGGACCCAGAAAATCTCCAAGGAGAGAAACGACAGCCAATGAAACCTATTTTCTGACCTCTCCACCACCGATGTTGTCTCTTTCAGCAACGAAATTTATTTTACAAAGGGTACATTCAAAACTCAAAATATTCCCTTACTGAAATAGTCCTTAGTCTGAACGAAGGTTTTCATCATACGTCTTATGTCGATTCCTTTAGAAAGCCTTTCATTATCTTTCTGTCTCTCTCTCTCTGTCTCTACCTCTCTCTCTCTCACACACACACACACACACAAACACACAAAGACACACACACAGACACACACACACAGAGCAAACATGTCGCAACTCCTAAACCAAGAATGGAGATCATGAAGGTCAAAAATGAAACATGATTTTAAAAGAATCAATACATGTATAACAATCACTTTGCTGTACACTTGAAACTAACACAACATTGTTAATCAACTTGCTCCAACAAGAAAAAGAAAGTCTTTGCTAGCTTATTCTAAAACAACACAAAATGGAGATTCTGGGCTTCCCTGGTGGCGCAGTGGTTGCGCGTCCGCCTGCCGATGCAGGGGAACCGGGTTCGCGCCCCGGTCCGGGAAGATCCCATATGCCGCGGAGTGGCTAGGCCCGTGAGCCATGGCCGCTGAGCCTGCGCGTCTGGAGCCTGTGCTCCGCAAAGGGAGAGGCCACAACAGTGAGAGGCCCGCGTACCACAAAACAAAACAAAAAAAACAAAAACAAAATGGAGATTCTAAGCCATGGAAACCTATATCCAGGTCTTTATTTGGGTGTGTCTTTTTCTAGTTATGTTTGTATGTCCATGTGGGTTTACATGTGTGTTCCTTTCTCTTCTGTTACTGCATTTAAAGCTTCCCCCCAACCTGTCTATCTCTCTTCCTCTTTTAATGCTCTTTCGTATTCCTGTAACTTTGGACAATAATGAAAATAGGAAAGTGCATATATATTTTTTATTTGTTCTATTTATTGAATTTTTAATGTTCTCTCTTCTTTTTATATAACTGAGAAGAGCCTAATGTTTTACATTTCTCTCTTTTTTTTTTTTTTTTTTTTTTTTTTTTGCGTTAAATGGGCCTCTCACTGTTGTGGCCTCTCTCGTTGC
>NC_041234.1:25547254-25553124 GCF_002837175.3 Physeter macrocephalus | reverse complement strand
TTAATTTTTATTTTATTTTATTTTGATCTAGTTAGTTTTTTAAAAATTTATTTTATTTATTTATTTTTGGCTGTGTTGGGTCTTTGTTGCTGCATGTGGGCTTTCTCTAGTTGCGGCGAGCGGGGGCTACTCTTTGTTGCGGTGCACGGGCTTCTCATTGCGGTGGCTTCTCTTGTTGCAGAGCATGGCTCTAGGCACATGGGCTTCAGTAGTTGGGGCACGTGGGCTCAGTAGTTGTGGCTCACGGGCTCTAGAGCACAGGCTCAGTAGTTGGGTGCATGGGCTTAGTTGCTCCACGGCATGTGGAATCTTCCCAGACCAGGGCTCGAATCCGTGTCCCCTGCATTGGCAGGCGGATTCTTAACCACTGCACCACCAGGGAAGCCCCTATCTAGTTAGTTTTATGATAATTTTCCTGGATGCCACGATGACTGCGAAAAAAATAAATAAATAAAAAGACACAGCATGATGCAATTCCTCAATAACAAAGAGTACCTTAATTCTTTCCAACCTGGGAAATGTATCTTTAACTTGATGTATGCTTTTCAATTATTAAGCCTCCTATTCCAAAGTAGATTGATTGCAAAAATGGCACAGTTATCCATGCCCCTCTGAATCCATGCCCTTTCCAACATGATTTTGAAACTTCTTCCATCAAGAAGTTGAGTTTATATCCCCACCCCTGTGATTCGCTTTGCCAAGAGAATGCAGTAGAATGGATGGTGTTGCAGTTCCAAGCCTAGTAGGCCTCAAAGGGCCTTGCACACTTCTGATTGCTCTCTTGGACTCCAGAGATCTGTGAATAAGGCTGGACCAGCGTGCTGGAGGATGAGAGACTATATGGAGGAGAGCCATCTCAAACCAGGCCATCAGAGACCTTCCACTGCCCAAGAGATAAGCCAGCTAACTACTGACACGTGAGTGCTTCCAGACAAGATCATCTTAGGCTAGCCCAGACCATAAGAACCACCCAGCTGATCCACAGACCCATGAGCTATGGTTTTATTTTTTTGAGGGAGGGAGGGAGGAGTTATTATGCAGCATTATTTATGGTAACTGACACTCTGGGACTAAAACAATTGAGCTAATAATGATTATGTACCATTCCTCCACCTGGGATTCAGGATAAAATAAGCCTGTGAGAAAAAAGACTGTTTCTGATTTGGCAGGTTTTGTGAACATAGATCGATGAAGTGGTTTGACTGTATTTATATCACTAGACACTTAGGAATAGCTTAAAAATAACTCACTGGCCTGGTGTCCAGCCATTCCCAATCATATGTCACGACTGCCTTAAACCATTCCTTGTTCCCCGAACACCATAAAGGCTATAACACTGGCATAGCTTAAACCTGTTCATCTTTCCCTGCTTCTCTCTTTATCAAAATATTCTGGGTAATCTAAGGGCCAGCTGAAGTTCTTAAAGTTCTTCTCCTCTGTGAAACATACATGATCACAGGTCTCCAACCTCCAGTATAATAATTTCTCTTTCTTCTCTGTTTAATACCTATTTTGTAGTGCTTATTTCAGTTTGACTTCAAGTCAAAGATCTAAAATTCTACAAGTATTATATAATCTGGGAGACTAAGAAAGAGTAAAGCAAGTTTTCAGATAGTGTCTTAGATATTTTCTTACAGAATATTGTCATGAATTTCTCCCCTGGGGAAAAAAGAGGCAAAAGTCATTTTAGCCATGTTTAGAGTTCAGAGAGTGAGTATATTTTGGCTTAAAATATACAACTGAATCAGAATTAACTTAGCACTGGCCATAATGAGATAGCCAAAGAATTGTTCTTATTTCTACTATTAAACTCTGTCTCCTTGAGAAAAATGGAGCAGACTTCTACCGCTGAACTACTGGCACTGAGAGAGAGAAACAAGAAAGACCTGGCTCAGTTCAGGTGGAGAGGAGTGATTCGTGGAGAATCTCATCAATGTTTTGAATGCTACAGCTGGAATTCCATCCATCTTGTTAATGGACCTAAACTCAAGCCTCTGATTCCCCTACATTCAAGGCCAGCACAACTAAGCCTTGATCCCACATAAAGACTTGAATGTCTCCATGACTGTGACCCACTTCTATCCTGAGAGGAAAAGGTCACAGTCTATAAACATTTTTTATTGGTTATATTTTACCATATGACCAAGAGGGAAGTATTAGGAGATGGATATCTGATGCTTATTTGTTTAAAACACACATCTAAACAGGTCTCTTTTCTTCTGTTAAAGAACTTTTTATAATAATGTTCCATTTAATTGAAACATGGACTTCCCTGGTGGCACAGTGGTTAAGAATCCACTTGCCAATGCAGGCGACACGGGTTCGATCCCTGGTCGGGGAAGATCCCACATGCTGTGGATCAACTAAGCCTGTGTGCCACAACTTCTGAGCCCACGCACCACAACTACTAAAGCCCATGCACTCTAGGGCCTGCATGCTGCAACTACTACTGAGCCTGCATGCTGCAACTACTGAAGCCCCCACGCCTAGAGCCCTTGCTCTGCAACAAGAGAAGCCACCGCAATGAGAAGCCTGCACACCGCAACAAAGAGTAGCCCCAGCCGTGCATGGCAACGAAGACCCAATGCAGCCAAAAATAAATAAATAAATAAATAAATAAATAAATAAATAAATTTTAAAAAAGAAACATGTTGGTGAGCTAAGGAGGAATGAAATACATTTATAAATCAATAAGCAAGGCTAGAAGCCTTTTTGCAGGACAGAGTCAGGCAACAAGGTATTGAATTCCATTGGCTAGCATGGTATAGTCCATAGTACAGACTTAAAAAATGTTTCTGTGTGCAAAACAAAGATGATACAATTGAGCCAACAAGAGTTTTAAATGATATCGAATAGAACATGAATAGCAAGAATAGGAAGAAAACTGATTTATATCACAGTCATTGTGGATCAATAATACACAATAACATGCACATGAGAAGCAGTCAGTTACAGAAGACATTCAGTGATTCATGAGCATATTAAGTTCCTGAAAATAATAAGCCCACAACATCACATATTATCTTTTTCTGGACCAATAGCTATGCAATTGAATAAGTGAAAGTGGAACTTTGTGTGTGTGTGTGTGTGTGTGTGTGTGTGTGTGTGAATTCTAGCTATCCTTTTAATTTTTTAAAATTAATTAATTAATTAATTAATTTTTGCCTGCACTGGGTCTTCAATGCTGCACGTGGGCTTTCTCTAGTGGCGAGCTGGGGCTACTCTTCCTTTTGGTGCACGGGCTTCTCATTTCTGTGGCTTCTCTTGTTGCAGAGCACGGGCCCTAGGTGTGCAGGTTTCAGTAGTTGTTGCTCGTGGGCTCTAGAGTGCAGGCTCAGTAGTTGTGGCGCACAGGCTTAGCTGCTCTGTGGCATGTGGGATCTTCCTGGACCAGGGATCAAACCCGTGTCCCCTGCATTAGCAGGCGGATTCTTAACCACTGCGCCACCAGGGAAGTCCTAAAGTGGAACCTTTTTTAAAGGTGCAATAATAAGTGTGACAAAGCTGTGCAAAGCTATTTGTCTATATAGCAACATAAGTATAAAAAAATTAAAAGGTTTAGCATGGAATAAATCCAGAAATGTTCCCCATGACAGAGTTATTAGTAGACACATTGGTGGACTATGGTTAATTTTTGTCAATGAATGGGTTCTCTGCTTAAGCATCTCTTTTACAGGATAGAAAATTTTAAATGCTGATTTACCTACTTCCACTGGGTCATAAAGGAAGCAGTGTGTTAACAGCAGTGTAAGTTACCCCCAAGCCCCATCCCACTCCAGGAATTCTAACTAGTGTGAGACGAGGACAAATAGAGGACCCAGAAAATCTCCAAGGAGAGAAACGACAGCCAATGAAACCTATTTTCTGACCTCTCCACCACCGATGTTGTCTCTTTCAGCAACGAAATTTATTTTACAAAGGGTACATTCAAAACTCAAAATATTCCCTTACTGAAATAGTCCTTAGTCTGAACGAAGGTTTTCATCATACGTCTTATGTCGATTCCTTTAGAAAGCCTTTCATTATCTTTCTGTCTCTCTCTCTCTGTCTCTACCTCTCTCTCTCTCACACACACACACACACACAAACACACAAAGACACACACACAGACACACACACACAGAGCAAACATGTCGCAACTCCTAAACCAAGAATGGAGATCATGAAGGTCAAAAATGAAACATGATTTTAAAAGAATCAATACATGTATAACAATCACTTTGCTGTACACTTGAAACTAACACAACATTGTTAATCAACTTGCTCCAACAAGAAAAAGAAAGTCTTTGCTAGCTTATTCTAAAACAACACAAAATGGAGATTCTGGGCTTCCCTGGTGGCGCAGTGGTTGCGCGTCCGCCTGCCGATGCAGGGGAACCGGGTTCGCGCCCCGGTCCGGGAAGATCCCATATGCCGCGGAGTGGCTAGGCCCGTGAGCCATGGCCGCTGAGCCTGCGCGTCTGGAGCCTGTGCTCCGCAAAGGGAGAGGCCACAACAGTGAGAGGCCCGCGTACCACAAAACAAAACAAAAAAAACAAAAACAAAATGGAGATTCTAAGCCATGGAAACCTATATCCAGGTCTTTATTTGGGTGTGTCTTTTTCTAGTTATGTTTGTATGTCCATGTGGGTTTACATGTGTGTTCCTTTCTCTTCTGTTACTGCATTTAAAGCTTCCCCCCAACCTGTCTATCTCTCTTCCTCTTTTAATGCTCTTTCGTATTCCTGTAACTTTGGACAATAATGAAAATAGGAAAGTGCATATATATTTTTTATTTGTTCTATTTATTGAATTTTTAATGTTCTCTCTTCTTTTTATATAACTGAGAAGAGCCTAATGTTTTACATTTCTCTCTTTTTTTTTTTTTTTTTTTTTTTTTTTTTTTGCGTTACATGGGCCTCTCACTGTTGTGGCCTCTCTCGTTGCGGAGCAGAGGCTCCGGATGTGCGGGCTCAGTGGCCATGGCTCACGGGCCCAGCCGCTCCGCGGCATGCGGGATCCTCCCGGACCGGGGCATGAACCCGAGTTCCCTGCATCGGCAGGCGGACTCTCAACCACTGCGCCACCAGGGAAGCCCTACATTTCTCTTTTTAAAAAAATAAAAACCCAATTAAAATTGCCTTTCTCATATTGATCATCAGTGGTTTCTAACTCCTTTGAGTCACTGATCCTAAAAAGAATCAAGCCTCACCTTCATTCCTTTTTTTGTTTTTTAACATTCTTTATTTTAAAGTCTATTTTATCTGATATGAGTATTGCTACTCCAGCTTTCTTTTGATTTCCATTTGCATGATTATCGATATGTATGTTCCTATTACCCATTTTCTTAATTGTTTTGCGCTTGTTTTTGTAGGTCCTTTTCTTCTCTTGTGTTTCCCACTTAGAGAAGTTCCTTTAGCATTTGTTGTAGAGCTGGTTTGGTGGTGCTGAATTCTCTTAGCTTTTGCTTGTCTGTAAAGCTTTTGATTTCTCCATCGACTCTGAATGCGATCCTTGCCAGGTAGAGTAACGTTGGTTGTAGGTTCTTCCCTTTCATCACTTTAAATATATCATGCCACTCCCTTCTGGCTTGTATACAGTTTCTGCTGAGAAATCAGCTGTTAACCTTATGGGGGTTCCCTTGTATGTTATTTGTCATTTTTCCCTTGTTGCTTTCAGTAATTTTTCTTTGTCTTTAATTTTTGTCATTCTGATTACCATGTGTCTCAGTATGTTTCTCCTTGGGTTTATCCTGCCTGGGACTCTCTGCGCTTCCTGGACTTGGGTGGCTATTTCCTTTCCCATATTAGGGAAGTTTTCGACTATAATCTCTTCAAATATTTTCTCGGGTCCTTTCTCTCTCTCTTCTCCTTCTGGGACCCCTATAATGC
>NC_041234.1:25540583-25546775 GCF_002837175.3 Physeter macrocephalus | reverse complement strand
TTCTTTATTCTGTTCCACAGCAGTGAATTCCACCATTCTGTCTTCCAGGTCACTTATCCGTTCTTCTGCCTCAGTTATTCTGCTATTGATTCCTTCTAGTGTAGTTTTCATTTCAGTTATTGTATTGTTCATCTCTGTTTGTTTGTTCTTTAATTCTTCTAGGTCTTTGTTAAACATTTCTTGCATCTTCTCGATCTTTGCCTCCATTCTTTTTCCGAGGTCCTGGATCATCTTCACTATCATTATTCTGAATTCTTTTTCTGGAAGGTTGCCTATCTCCACTTCATTTAGTTGTTTTTCTGGGGTTTTATCTTGTTCCTTCATCTGGTACATAGTCCTCTGCCTTTTCATTTTGTCTTTCTTTCTGTGAATGTGGTTTTTGTTCCACAGGCTGCAGGATTGTAGTTCTTCTTGCTTCTGCTCTCTGCCCTCTGGTGGATCAGAAACAAGCCTCACCTTCGTTTCTTAACTTATTTTTATGAAGTCAGAGTTTTCATTTTCAGAAAAAAAGTTGGGGAGGGCTTCTAGTTTTTTCTTGCACTGAGAATTTTTGTTATCACAGCTTCTGGATTTCAATTCTTGACTTTTCTTTGTTAAAAATGAGAATTAATATCTCTGTTTTTCTATAATTTATGCATGCATCATTGTATATGCCTGGCCTAAATTCCATTCTACCCTTGCCATACTTCTCTTCATCCTTTGAAATGAAGGATTCTGCTTAGGAGAAATTCTTTTCTCTCCTTTTACATTCTCATCCAGCCCAAACCATTTTCTTGCTTTCAAACCTCTCATTCACTTCCTGATTTAAGCAGCAAACAGCATGTTCTAAAATGACAGCATCTTGGGGTTAGAAGGGATTAGTCAGTATATCTAATTTGACTTAGTGGCCCCACAGTTTTAGTGTCTTTGGCTTAAAGGATGAGACAAGAAATAAGGCTTATTAATTATTTAGCTTGACAAACATTTACAAAGCAAGGCACTGACGGACACTGAGGATTCAGAAATGAATAATACGTGGTTCCTGTCTTCAGGAAGCTCATAATCTAGAGAGTGGGAAAATAAGTAAACAATTACCCAAGATGTAAAGAAAATCATTTCTATGAGAGAGAGAGAGATTATGGGAGCATATACCCAGGCTGCGGGGTTTTCTTAAGAAGGGGATGTCTGACCTAGGCCTTAAAGGACGAAGCCTCAGAAATCCTCAGACTTTAGAAAGGCTGTCTGTGTGAAAGCATGAAGTTCAAAATGCACTTGCAGTTGGAGACATTACTATAGGAATAACCGTAAAAATGTCACCTTTATACTCAAGATAGCACGGCATGGTGTCTGTGTAGTTTATTGGCAATAGCAGGCTTATTACTTTTAATGTTGTAATTTTCCCAGGGTCACCATTCTACTTTCCCTGTTATATGTGTTACATAAAACTGTACTTCTTTGCCTCTATTGGAAAAAGCAAAAACACCAGCAGAGGAAGTTGCTTTTGGATAATAGCATATTTTCCAGGAAGAAAATGAAACCCTCACACACTCCTTTCATTATGTTTTGCTCCCTCCTTCATGCTGTCGTTCCCACGCCAGCTCCTTCTTTCCTTCTCCCCTTCTCCTCAGTGGTCCCCTCCTGTTGCCCTGGTGATCCTGGCAGGACCAGGAGGCCCTATCCAGTGCTCTTGCTAAAGTTGTTACAACTCAAAATGCAGATGGATGATTTTCCAATTATCTTTTGCGAATGAACATTTTAGCCAAAGTACATCTACTCTCATTCAAGGCTGTAAGAAGTGCCTGGATATTTTCCAAGTTTGATAGACAGATGTTCAGTGTTGTAGGATACAGATATTCTTGCTTACAAGCATTGTACCAGCCCTTTAAAAAGTGAATTTAGGGACTTCCCTGGCCGTCCAGTGGTTAAGACCCCACACTTCCACTGCAGGGGGCACAGGTTCGATCCCTCATCAGGAAACTAAGATCCTGCATGCTGTGTGGCTCAGCCAAAAATAAATAAACAAATCAATAAATAAAAGTGAATTTATACAAGCATGGACATTAGTTTCAATAAACTTTTGTTTTCATATTCATTATTAAAAAAATAAGTGTCTGGAAAGCTAGGCTACTTCTTGTGTCATTGGAGTCTGAGAGCAGGGACTGCCCAGATCAAACTTATTTTATACACAGAATGTTAAAGACCATGAACCCATTCCAGGGCTGCAAAAAAGAGAGAAGGATGCCATGGGGTAGGAAGATGAGTCTTGGGAACAGGAGGTGAGTGGAACAGTGACTGAAAAATAGAGCCCTACTGACAAAGCTGCCTTGTTTATTGCAGTCTGGTGATGAACAAAACATTGACCGAGGTGGGAGATCAGAAGTGGGCACTAGCGGCACTCGCCAACAGGGAGCAGGCATGCAAGCTCTCGGGCACACCTCAGATGCCCGTGCTGGCTGCAAAAGCCAACTTGCTCTCAACAGTGCCAGTTTTGCAGCCTCACACCCTCCTCATTGGCAGGGCCGTGTGTTGGCCCCCATTCAAGCATAATGAGAAGGTTTCTATAATTATCACCCCAGCATTGGCATTTGCACACAGCTGCGTTATCACACACAGATCTGCCCAGTCCCTGAGGGTGAGTTCCAAAACAAGAGGGCTGCTGTGCTTGATGATGCCTCTGCCACCAGGGCCCTCAGACCTTGCTCGGTCCCCACTGTGACCAAAGTGTGATGCTGACCCAGGACCTGAGATGTTGGCTTTCTTACTTTTTGTAGGGCTTAATTTGAAAAGAAAAAAAAAAATAGTGAACTTGTCTAATATCCTAAACTAGAGAGCCAGGGATTAGCAGCCTGAAGGTTGGTAGCTGGCAGAGCCATTCTCTGGAACTCACTGTGGTCGGTGCCTTTCCATTGTCAGCTGGGGTGAGAAGAACACAAACACTAAAGCCCTGTGTATTCCCAGGGGCTCACGCCTGGACCTGTATCTGGTTTTCTAGGCCCAATGGGAGGGGCTGGGAAAGAAGAGAATGCCTTTTTACTGCCCATTGTGGGTGACGGTGCATGAATTCTCAGACTTCTATGTCTTTTATCCCACTGTGGAACATGGTGGGGCAGACCAGAGGTATCTCAGAATTCGTAGAATTAGAAAGGACCACAGATGTCCCTTAGTCCAATTTCCCACTACATGCAGTTTTCCACTTGAAAATACCGTGGAGCTGTCATCCAGGCTCTCTTTGCCTGCTTCCAGGAACTGGCTGCTCATTCCTTGGCAAGGAAGCTTGATTTATATCTGAACAGCTCTGATTCTTGGACATTCTTGCTCCCTTCCAGCTGTGATGGAAAGAGAAAGTCGTACTGGATGCCTCCCTTGCTTTCAAACTTTCAAGGGGCTCCCATGGCCCTTGGGATAAAGTCTGTGTTCACAACAGCTCTGCATGTTTGGCCCTTCCCCATCTCAGCCTCATGCCTTGATGTTCTCCTCTTCCCAACTGGAGCCATCTTTCACCTCCCAGAAAAAACCTCTTTCACTCTCATGTCTAGCCTTCTCACATATAAATTCCTCTTCCTGGAGCATCCAGATCAGGTTCTCCTTTCTTTCCCCTTTAATCCCTACTCATCTTTTGGGTCTTTTCTTGGGAGGCCTCCCCAATTTATATCCTAGATTAACTCACTTTGCTATAAGCTGTTAGAGCACTACTTCATCCTTAACAAAATGCTTGGTACATCGGAGAGGCTTAATAAGATTAGATGAGTGAATAAAGGAGTGGATGAATGCAATCTCCCATAGCTTCCACTCTCTTGCCTTAATTCCATCTTCTTTCAGATGGCAGCCCTTGAAATATTCAAAAATAATCATCCTAATCATTCCAGCATCATATGAGTCTGGCCACAGCAGGAAACAGATCACACACTCAGGCAGGGTAATTGAGGAAAGCATGATAAAAGGGTATTTATGAAGATGTGAGGAGGGTTAAGCAAATCCTAGGAGAACCCCAGAGCTAGCAAGAGCAGGAGCTTAAGCATGAAGGGTCAAGGGGAAAGTAAAGGTTACCTGAGATCAGAGAAGGTAGCTGAAGCTGGAGGAGAGAGCCATCCAGCAAGCCAGCAGGGAGACAGCCAAGGGAATAAATACCCACCTCACTCTCCTCCTACCCTCTAATCTCCCCCAGTGCCTTGCACTGGCAAATAAAGGACAAGGATCCTCTTAGGATACAAAACACGATGGAGAAGAATGGAGAATGAATGAATAGAGAGAAAAATGAAAAACATCCAGTATAATCATCCACTCCCAACAGCCACCCCGAATCTACTGTTGCCAGACTAAACAGCTTGAGTTGTTTCTACTATTGCTCGAAAAGTGGTTGCTGCTGAACTCCTTATTATCTAAGCCAGTATCATCTGGATAGGTTCTGGATTGCCATTCCTTGCCTGGCCTGAAGCATGCTGCCAGGAACATCACAGTGCTGCAGACACCCTCTGACTAGCACAGTGGCCAAGAAATGTATACCAATCTCTGCCACTCTGAACATTACCATTGTATTCATGCAGGTTTAAAACTGTACTTCCTTGCTTATTGAATACATTTCTATGGTTTTTTTATTGCACTTATGATCAATTAAATCCCCCAGGCTTCCTCACACAAAGTACTGTGAAATCAAGCTTCCTCCTAAATTGTACTCATACTATTGATTTTGTTTTAACCTAACTTCCAGATTTTACATTTATCCCTGTCATATTTTAATCTTATTTACTTCTGTCCATTGTTCCAGATTATTAAATCCTTATTTTGTTATCTAGCATCGCAGCTTTTCTTCTCCACTTTGAGTCACCAGCTAATTTGATTAGGTCATTCTCTTTGTTTACATCTCTATTGGTGATGAGTGAACAGAATCCCAGAGAGCTGGGCATTGAAGACCTCCTCTGGTTGACAGACTGAATAGTATAGTGTGGCAAGTGTGTGAAATAGAACACTATTTCTGCAGTCTGTTAGTGGTATAATGGGGAATAAAAGATCCATGATGAATTAATTTGGGGAAAATCCTGGGTTACACAAGATAGACAAGTTTCTTTCCTAAAGTGTCTCTTAGAGCTTTTAATATGCTAACATGTATGAATTGTCTCTGGAATCAGATATTCAAGATTCTACTGGATTGATTTTACTATGGAACACACATGTGTTTGTGTATATGTGCATATTTGTACGTGTGTGTATATGTAGTGTTTCATGGGATAGACTTTCACAAAGTACACCTTGGAAAACGCTGGCTGTGGAATCTAACAGACCTGAGTTTCAATCTCAACTCTACCACTTACCAATTTGGGACAATTTATTTAATCTCTCTAATCCTCAGTTTTCTTATCTATTAAATGGGCACAAAATAAGATGTCACCTCATAGATATGTGGTGAGAATTAAATAAAATAATGCACGAATGAATGAATGCCTCTTACCATGCAAGGATAGTAAACAGTCAACTAATGTTAGCCAATATTAAACAATATCTTTATCATTATAATCATCATCATTAATGTTATTTTGACATTGATGCACTAATTAGATTTCTTATATCAAGTATATAAAAATATAATACTCTAACCTAAAAAAGCTAAAAGATATATAAGAAACTAGAAATGTGTTTCTAATTTATGACTATATGACTGATAAATGATGAATATTCTAAATACCTGAAAAAAATTCTCACAAATCAACGATAAGGAAAAAAATAGATCCTAACAGAAAATGGGAAAAAGACACGAGCAGATAATCCACAAAGAAATATAAGTGGTCTTAAATGGTCATTTTTATTTTTGATGAAAATCCCCATGGGTGGCTATGGTTCTGGAAAATAGGCACTTTTATCTACTGCAAGTGCGAGTTCAAAATGACATCAACAATAATAATAGCTAACAACAATTTAGTGTTTAGAAGTTATTAAGACATTCACAAAAAAAATAGACAAGATGAAAAGGCAGAGGGCTATGTACCAGATGAAGGAAAAAGATAAAACCCCAGAAAAACAACTAAATGTAGATAGGCAACCTTCCAGAAGAAGAATTCAGAATAATGATAGTGAAGATGATCCAGGACCTCGGAAAAGAATGGAGGCAAAGATCGAGAAGATGCAAGAAATGTTGAAAAAAGACCAAGAAGAATTAAAGAACAAACAGAGATGGACAATACAATAACTGAAATGAAAAATACACTAGAAGGAATCAAT
>NC_041234.1:25538642-25540128 GCF_002837175.3 Physeter macrocephalus | reverse complement strand
TACAAGCCAGAAGGGAGTGGCATGATATATTTAAAGTGATGAAAGGGAAGAACCTACAACCAATGTTACTCTACCCGGCAAGGATCTCATTCAGATTCGATGGAGAAATCAAAAGCTTTACAGACAAGCAAAAGCTAAGAGAATTCAGCACCACCAGAACAGCTCTATGACAAATGCTAAAAGAACATCTCTAAGTGGGAAACACAAGAGAAGAAAAGGACCTACAAAAACAAGCCCAAAACAATTAAGAAAATGGTAATAGGAACATACATATCGATAATTACCTTAAACATGAATGGATTAAATGCTCCAACCAAAAGACATGGGCTCGCTGATGGATAGACAAACAAGACCCCTGTATATGCTGTCTACAGGAGACCCACTTCAGACCTAGGGACACATACAGACTGAACGTGAGGGGATGGAAAAAGATATTCCACGCAAATGCAAATCAAAAGAAAGCTGGAGTAGCAATTCTCATATCAGATAAAATAGACTTTAAAATAAACAATGTTACAAGCGACTGGGAAGGACACTACATAATGATCAAGGGATCAATCCATGAAGAAGACATAACAATTATAAATATATATGCACCCAACACAGGAGCACCTCAATACATAAGGCAACTGCTAACAGCTATAAAAGGGGAAATCGACAGTAAAACAATAACAGTGGGGGACTTTAACACCACACTTACATCAATGCACAGATTATCCAAACAGAAAATTAATAAGGAAACACAAGCTTTAAATGACACAATAGACCAGATAGATTTAAATGATATTTATAGGACATTCCATCCAAAAACAGAAGATTACTCTTCCTTCTCAAGTGCGCATGGACCATTCTCCAGGACAGAACACATCTTGGGTCACAAATCAAGTGTCAGTAAATTTAAGAAAACTGAAATCATATCAAGCATCTTTTCTGACCACAATGCTATGAGATTGGAAATCAATTACAGGAATCCTAAGAGACTACTGCAAGCAACTCTATGCCAATAAAATGGACAACCTAGAAGAAATGGACAAATTCTTAGAAAGGTACAACCTTCAAAGACTGAACCAGAAAATAGAAAATATGAACAAACCAATCACAAGTAATGAAATTGAAACTGTGATTTAAAATCTTCCAACAAACGAAATTCCAGGACCAGATGGCTTCACAGGTGAATTCTATCATTTAGAGAAGAGCTAACACTCATCCTTCTTAAACTCTTCCAAAAAATTGCAGAGGAAGGAAAACTCCCAAACTCATTCTATGAGGCCACCATCACTCTGATACCAAAACCAGACAAAGATACTACAAAAAAAGAAAATTACAGACCAATATCACTGATGAATATAGATGCAAAGATCCTCAAGAAAATACTAGCAAACAGAATCCAACAACCCATTAAAAGGATCATACACCATGATCAAGTGGGATTTATCCCAGGGATGCAAGGATTCTTCAATATATGCAAATCAATCAATGTGATACA
>NC_041234.1:25531855-25537763 GCF_002837175.3 Physeter macrocephalus | reverse complement strand
CAAACATCATTCTCAATGGTGAAAAACTGAAAGCATTTCCTCTAAGATCAGGAACGAGACAAGGATGTCCACTCTCACCACTATTATTCAACATAGTTTTGGAAGTCCTAGCCACGGCCATCAGAGAAGAAAAAGAAATAAAAGGAATACAAATTGGAAAAAAAGAAGTAAAACTGTTACTGTTTGCAGATGGCATGATTCCATATGTAGAGAATCCTAAAGATGCCACCAGAAAACTACTAAAGCTAATCAATGAATTTGGTAAAGTTGCAGGATACAAAATGAATGCACAGAAATCTCTTGCATTTCTATACACTAATGATGAAAAATCCTAATCTATGACAAAGGAGGCAAGGATATACAATGGAGAAAAGACAGGCTCTTCAATAAGTGGTGCTGGGAAAACTGGACAGCTACATGTAAAAGAATGAAATTAGAACACTCCCTAACACCATACGCAAAAATAAAACCAAAATGGATTAAAGATCTAAATGTAAGACTGGACATATAAAACTCTTAGAGGAGAACATAGGAAGAACACTCTTTGACATAAATCACAGCATGATTTTTTTGATCCACCTCCTAAAGTAATGGAAATAAAAACAAAAATAAATAAATGGGACCTAATGAAACTTAAAAGCTTTTGCACAGCATAGGAAACTACAAACAAGACGGAAGGACAACCCTCAGAATGGGAGAAAATATTTGCAAACGAATCAATGGACAAAGGATTAATCTCCAAAATATATAAACAGCTCATGCAGCTCAATATCAAAAAAACAAACAACCCAATTCAAAAATGGACAGAACACCTAAATAGACATTTCTCCAAAGAAGATATACAGATTGCCAACAAACACATGAAAGAATGTTCAACGTCACTAATTGTTAGAGAAATGCAAATCAAAACTACAATGGGTATCACCTCACACCAGTTAGAATGGGCATCATCAGAAAATCTACAAACAACAAATGCTGCAGAGGGTGTGGAGAAAAGGGAACCCTCTTGCACTGTTGGTGGGAATGTAATTTGATACAGCCACTTTGGAGAACAGTATGGAGGTTCCTTAAAAAACTAAAACTAGAATTACCATATGACCCAGGAATCCCACTACTGGCCACACACCCAGAGAAAACCATTATTCAAAAACCCACATGCACCCCAATGTTCATTGCAGCACTATTTACAACAGCCAGGTCATGGAAGCAACCTAAATGTCCATCAACAGATGACTGGGTAAAGATGATGTGGTACATATATACAATGGAATATTACTCAGCCAGAAAAAGGAACGAAACTGGGTCATTTGTCGAGACGTGGATGAATCTAGAGACTGTCATACAGAATGAAGTAAATCAGAAAGAGAAAAACAAATATTGTATATTAACGCATATATGTGGAACCTAGAAAAATGGTACTGATGAACCGGTTCGCAGGGCAGAAATTGAGACACAGATGTAGAGAACAAACGTATGGACACCAAGAGGGGAAAGCAGCAGGGGTGGTGGTGGTGGTGGTGTGATGAATTGGGATATTGGGTTTGACCTATATACAGTAATATGTATAAAATGGATAACTAAAAAATCCTGCTGTATTAAAAAATGAATAAAATAAAATTCAAAAAAAAAGAAGCTATTCAGTTGTCCTTGGTCTCTCCCATGTATATAGGATGGTGTCATGTTATTAAACTTTTATTTGCTTCTTTTTTCATCTGATAATCTGTCTTTTTATTGCAGAGTTGCCTCAGCCAAGAGCCTAGAAAGGTGGAAAGAAAATTATTTTCCTCTCCCACAGTTTTGGCAACCGAGATGGGACTTTCTCAGACACCATACTCACTCCAGAACCTGCAGATACTATCCTGGAAAACCAGCAGGAGCTGGTTTTGATTTCTATTGATCCTCTTCTTCCCAGAGATGGTCATTATTTTCTTCTGTTTCTGTCTATTGTGTTGTTTGTCATGAGGAGAACCATAGGTCTGATGAGGTTTTCCTTTCATCTTGTTCTCTGTCTTCAGAGCTTGGCTTTGTGACCAGTAAGAATATTCTTTCTGGTATCTGCCATCCAGAGGATGCATGTACTGGCATGCAGCTGGCTGACAGCAAATAGGCTTTGGATCTGAGAAGTAGCATTCTCTTTGTCTGACCGTGCCAGCTCTCAGGGGAGTTTGTCATAAGGGATCCCAGTCCATTAGGGGCCTTTGTCATCTCAAACTTCATTGTCTCATTAGTACTGGAAAAGTTTAATTCCAGTAGCACCTGCCCAGTGTTACAGATTATCAGGTCTGAGACTGGAGCTGTCTCGTGTTCTTGTGGGAAACTAGAGACACTTTTTTCACTACACCATTCTTACTGCCTGTGACAATGAAGGTCTTTCCCTTCTTAGGCTAATTCTGGGAGTGAGTTTTCTGGATCTTGTGAGAACTGCATCTTTTTCCCTCTCTTTTGGGATGCCTCTTGCATCCATGACTAAGCCATAAAAAGGCTTGTTAGCTTGAGTTGCTATTGAGATTAATATAAGATCCTACTGGTCAGTGGTCAGACTACGGACTCTTTGAATTGGAAAAACTCTATACTTGAAAAAATGTTTACAGAGTTCTCATCACAAACAATTGTCTGATTGGTACCTATGGAAAGACCAAATTGAAAAAAGGACACAAAGGATTATGATGGCTAGTCTTAGGGACTCCCTTAAAAAATGAAATTACAAAGCTCTTTTTGCCTCCACTTTCAGAAAATCCTACCAAACTTAGTGAGGAGTTAGAAACATTAGTGGCCATTCAGAACCCCCACTCACAGGTACCTTGATTGGCTGGTAAGGTCTGTTCCTCCTACCCATGATTATACTGTAGTTACCAGACAAGCCAAATGGCCCCCTGGAGAAAACCCTATTTCACAGAGGAAACAGGTGACCAGAATTTCTCCTAGGCCCTTGTACAGATGATCAGCTGAAGGCTGATGTTCACAGGCTGATAAAATCAATAGCAGAGGTTTTCCCCCCTAAGGTGAATTGGTCCAAAGTTGAATTGTGCACTCAAAAAGAAGGTCTTTGTTGAATGCTTTATACAGAATTTTTTAAAGGCATACTGCATCAAACCCTGAAGTTCTAGAGCACAGAAATCTTTTGATTTATATCTTAGTTAGAACTCTCCCTGATATAAAGAAGTAAATTAAAGAAAATGTAGTTGGATGGGAGATTCAGCCTTTTGATACCATTGAGGCTACAACTCAATTCTTTGAGTAACATGAAACAATTGTCTTTGTCTTGCAAATCTGTATGAAGCCAGAAATGCAGTTCTAGAAGCAATTCAAAGTCCACCTATTCTTTTCACCAATTCCCAAACCTCCTTTATTCATCTCAAAATATTTGCAGGTATAGTAAAAGATTAGGACATTGAAAACAGAACTGTCCTGCATTTAACAAAAAAATTTTTTTTGAGTAATTACATTATACCTCTGATAATAGACAAATATATCTTAAAACTCCTTGGAAAAAACTTGGATATTTTCTCTGTGCCTTTGAGATATAAATATTCTACCTCCATCTTCTCTAGGACATAAGAGCCATTCTTTGAAATGAAAGCTTTAAAGAAATGTTTCTCAACAGAAAAAACAAAGAGAGAAGCTGTTTGGAATATGGGCAAATGAAAAATCTTAAGTATCTTCTCCACAATTACTAGCTAAAAAAAAAAAAGCTTCAGCCCTCTGAGTGGGGAAATTTATTGCAACTGCCAGAAACAAAATTTGGATCCAACTGTTACTTAAAAACTAGTGAGTTTTGTATTATCGTACCTGAATCATGACTAAAATTTTAGAGCAATAGCTATAAGGTCTCTGTTTGCATCTGTCTATATGTTTATCTGTGTCGATGTATGTGTGATATTTTTCTACCTTCAGATGATATTGCCAAAATTAATTTGTAAAAGAGCTCTATTTGGTTGCTTTGAAGGAGAAGCTTTTATAAGGAATGGGTATTCCCAAACTCTCAGAAATAGAGAAACTAATCCAAATGTTTTTCAAGTTCACGTGATCTGGGATAATCTTCGGTAAATAAAACTTGCTTAAATTTTTTGGTTTAATTCAAATGATATGTCTTCAGAGTTATCAGCATTAAATACAATGCAGACACACAACTTTTATTCTGAGTTTCCTAGTCATAAGTTCAAAACTTGTCAGCAAAAAAAAAATAGCTTGAGATGATGTTGATGGTTGACTTTGTCTAATGTCTCGTGAAGTTTTTATAGGTAGTCTAAACATAATTGTTAAGAACAGTGATTTAGCTAGATATAAGTAGGATAAAAATTTTTAGGTGAACTTTTCAGCAATAATTATGTTTTGTGGTATGTCTACTTAAAAACAGTTTCCCAAATCTTTTGGTAATTTCCATCACCCAGAACTGTTAGTTTTGCTAAGTTAAGTTAAATGATGGCACTTATGTGTGGAATCTAAAAAAGTCAAACCTATTTAAAAAACAGAGAGTAAAACGGTGGTTACCAGGGGATGGAGGGGGTGTAAGAGTGACAGTGCTTAAGGTGACCAACTTGTAATGAGTAGTGACTAAGTCATAGAGATCTAATGCATAGTATGATGAATATAGATAGTAATATTGTACTACAATTATGTAATGTGATAAATATTGCTTCAATGATAATATTACAATGTATAAATGTATCAAAGTAACATGCTGTACACCTTAAATTTACAAAAATGTAACATGCCAAATTTATGGGAAAAAAAAGAATTTAGTGTTTAGCATATTCCAGGTAGTGTTCTAAGCATATTATATTTACTCATTTAATTGTCACAATGAAAACTCTATGAAGTAGACGTTTTTATTATTTCTACTTTACAGATGAGAAAACTAAATACAAGTGATTAAGTATACCCTTTCTGGATCATTTTTTGTGAAACTGTGAAAGTTTTGACAGTGGTCTATCAAGAGCCTTAAAATATGTATATGCTTTGATTCAGTGCAGTGGAAACCATTATGCATTGCCCAGATCCCCTTCAGGTCTTATTTCTCCAGCTGCTACCAGTTGATGGTCCTCAGCTCTCAGCCCCCTCTAGATATTTCCCTCAGCTGGAGACATCTGCCTTTCCGATGTATGACTTTGGACCAGCCCACATGAAATGACTGGGTAATGCAGAAATATAAAGGCCTAGCTCTCTCATTTCATATAGGAGACCTCGTTAGGGCCATCTCTGCTCTAGAGCTTCCCATGAGATCAACTGAAACTTTGTTGAAGTTCTATCACACCTGAACTTCTCTCTCTGCCCAATCCTGCTTTCTTCCCTTCCCTTCCAGAGGTTTTGACCCTAAGAATACTTCCTAACAAACTTCCACATGTTAATCTCCATCTTAGAGTCTGTTTCCTAGAGAACACACAATGCAACACCCAGTAATTTAACACCTAAGAATATATCCTAAGTAAAATCCAACTATGAACATAAATAATTATATGTGGGCCCTAGTGGATAGTAAAGCCACCAGAGGAAAGAGCCTAGGTCCCTGAATCAACGCATGTACATTTTCATCCATCAGTTTCAGCTTGGAGATGTAGACAGTTGGAAAAAGTGTTGCTCCCATCCTTTCAACAACAACAGCAAGGAAGGTGAACAAACTACAAATTAATGTTTTTTTTATTAAACACATGAGATAACTAAGGTCACAGGGCAAACAACTACCTGAAATCTAGAGACAGATGGGTGGTTGCAGAGAAAAAATAGGATGCCAGTCCTTACTTACCTGGCACAGAGGCTACCAAAAGCCATATGAGCCAGGAAGAGGATTTAGCTAGATTTTTTTTTTTTTTTTTTTTTTTTTTGCGGTACGCAGGCCTCTCACTGTTGTGGCCTCTCCCGTTGCGGAGCACAGGCTCCGGACGCGCAGGCTCAGCGGCCATGGCTCACG
>NC_041234.1:25527062-25531652 GCF_002837175.3 Physeter macrocephalus | reverse complement strand
GGCATGTGGGATCTTCCCGGACCGGGGCACGAACCCGTGTCCCCTGCATCGGCACGCGGACTCTCAACCACTGCGCCACCAGGGAAGCCCAGCTAGATTTTTTTTTAGATCAAATTGCTAAAGGCTGAGTGTGGACTAGTATGAGAATATGATGCCTCTGGTGGCTGCAGACATAGAGAAGTTCTCAGTTTCTAGCAGGATTTTTCTATTGGGATCCCACAGGTGCTCACAGGGGAGACAGAGGTAATCCTGAGAAAGGTTCCCCCCTCCCTGTGTTACTGACTGGTGGAGAGCAGCAGCCACTGCTGAAACTCCACCCAGATTCCACCCCTATCTCCCATAAGAAACAAAACCAATCTGCAGGGACAAAGGCAACAAAAGCTAGCCTGATGGCACCAGTAGAAACCAGAGTTCAGCTGGGAACAGCTAAAAAAAGAAAAAAAAAGAAAAAAACTTCCCCTGGGATGAGACAGAATGGGTGCTGGGCCCAGCATTATGTCTGGAAGAGGGGCAGGAATGATTCTGAAGGCCACACCCCCAACTCAGGTTCATAGCACCTGCTTTAGACTGGGGCTTAATCAGAATGTTAGAGAATACCCCCTCCTCAATACTGCCACCTCCGTGCTAACAAGTGTCAAGTAAAAATAACAATGGAATAGAGCTGGGAGAGCCGCAGAAGAAAGATTCTCTTTGGGGAACATGACAAGAAGACCCAAAGCCAAGTGGTAAGCAAACTTCAAACCCAGCCAGTCTCCCGATTATGTTATTACAAATTTTCACACTAAAGGCACAGCAAAAGGAATGGCATGCTCATCTCCAAGCATTAAAAAATGTATACCTTAGCATCTACTGTCCTATATAGCATGCCCAGCCTTCAAAAAAAATTTCAGAGGCGTATGAAAGAAAGCTGGAGTAGCTATATTAATTATATCAAAAGTAAACTTTATAACAAGAAATATTATCAGGGTTAAAGATGGACATTACATAATGATAAAGAAGTCAATTCTCCAAATAATCCTAAATGTTTATGTGCCTAACAAGAGAGATTCAAAATACATAAGGGGAAAAAAAGGACAGTCCTGAAAGGACAAATAGACAAATCCACAATTCTATTTGGAATATACTGATTGATATTTTGCCTAAAAAATATCAGTAAAGATATAGATGATTTGGACAACACCATTAACCAACTTGACCTAGCTGACATTTATAGAGTGCTCTAAATAAACAACAACAGCTGAATACACATTCTTCCTAAGTGCACATGGAAAATTTACCAAGATAGGCCACATTCTGGGCCATAAAACAAACCTCATGAAATTTAAAATAGAAGTCCTACAAAGTATGTTCTTGGACCATACCAGAATTAAAGTAGAAATCAATAGTGGAACACTATTTATAAAATCATCAAATATTTGAAAAGTAAACAACATACTTCTAAATAAGTTATGAGTCAAAAGGAAGTCTAAATGGAAGTTGAAAATATCTTGACTTAAATGAAAATGAAAATATGACATATCAAAAATTAGCTGATTCTAGGGTTCAGGCAGAAAATGACCCTGGAGCATCTTGTAGTAACAGAAAGCAAGGGAGTTCTAAAACATAAATTAATTAATAAATAAAAGTAAATAGGAAACAATTTTTTAAGTGGAAGTATATCAAAAGGGCACAGGAACCAACCTGAAAGAGCTCCTAGTGACCAAAGCTGGAACAATTTCAACAACAAAATATAAATTTTGCATTATAAACTCAAAGAACAAATAAATATCCATGATTCCATACTGATATAAATAAGTGAATAAATAAGTAAGTGGGGAGAAAGGAAAAACTTGTTATAATACAATCCCAAATAATACACAGAGAAGGAATGAAAGAAATAGAAAATCAGCATTAGAACAGCACAGTAATAATTTCTGAAGGCAGTCTCATGATGAATGCAAAGATTAGTGGAAAAACTTTAAGGAGAAACAAAACATTTGCATAGCCTCAAAGTATCTTCCTCTAAATATTTATTAATTATTGTGGTAGTTTTGGCATATGTCCACAAATTCCTTGCTATTTCTTCCTCCAGAAAGTGGAGTGGGCTGGATTTGATGACCTGCTTGCAAAGAATAGTGTATGAAATGGAAAAAATAGTAACTTTCCAATGGAGAAAACTGGCAGACACTGCCTTAACCAAGGCGATGGAAGGAGACATAATTGGTGATAAGTTACGTGTATATTATGTATCCCCTAATATGATGTGATGAGAAGAAGTTATTCTTCCCCAAGTTCCATAACCCTAGTCGAATCACAAGAACACCTCAGACAAACTCAAATTGCTGGACATTCTACAAACCATCTGTTTTCAAAAGTTCCAAGATCAGGGGGAGAGGGATAAATTAGGAGTTTGGGATGAACATGTACACACTACTATATATAAAATAGATGACCGACAAGGACCTACTGTATAGCACAGGGAACTATACTCAATATTTTGTAATAACCTATAAGGGAAAAGAATCTGAAAAAAAAACCAAATACATATGTATGTAAAAAAAATAAAGTTTTTGTCTAGTAAAAAAAAAAGATTGAAAATGAAGTAAAACTGTCATATGATCACCTATGTGCAAATGTGACGGAATCTATCAGGGCTCATGAGCAATCCCCAGCCAAACAGCTCTGAGTTCAGCCCCATTAGCTGCTACAGTTCGTTCCTGTGTCCAGGCATGTGTATACCAGGCACCAGTGGGAATTTCTTCCACTCCTTCTCTACTGGCCACAGGGACCGCCATAGGAATAGGGGTGGGGGCATTTGGAGGATCCACAAACTCTACAGGACCTACTAGCTGTTGCTCTGTGGGGATGTATCAGGTTTCTGCACCCTTCCAGAGCTGAGACCAACATCCTAGCGGTCCTCTCTCCTTTTGTTGTCTCTGTCACGGTGCCCAAGCCATAGCATCCGGAGTCACAGACACATTTAACTCAAATAGTAGCCCTGCTTGGGAGATGCCTGCCTAGCTTTGCAAAATGGCATTCTACGTTCTCCAACTTACATCCTATTCTGCCACCTTGTCCACCAGCCCCGAAGCTAGCAACGCAGTGGACCGTCGCACCTCCTTCTAAACTCTGACCACAGCTCTTCTTCCATCTTTCTAACTTGAGCTTCTGCCTCTAGCTGGGTATTGGTGCCCAGCGACCTGCCCACAGTGAGGTCAACCCACTGCATAACCATGTGTCCCCTTCTTTGCCACAGGGCGCCACGTGCAGCCCCTCCAACAAATGCTTCAGACCAGCTTGCACTCAGGGAGTCCCTGTACTCACATGACGGTCCACAAGCATCTAACATATGGGCCACCCCTCCCCACGTAGAGGTCGATGGTCAACTCAGGATTTCCCCCTCGGATGCCTCTTTTTCAAAGCCCACATCTTGTCTCCTTGGCTGGTTTGCCAACCTTTGGTTCTCAACCTGGCCCCCTCAAGGCAAGGAGAGACAAAAGAAAGAGGCAGATCACTCTAGCTCAGTAGGTGGCAGCTTTAATAAGCAAGGGAACTTACCTAGGAGGCTTATCTTGGGCAGCCACAAGACGAGTAGATCTCCCCACCTGCCCACCAGAATCTTAAAGTTTATATAGAGCCCTTAATGGGATTCAGTCATGTATACCATCCAGATGGTCTCAACATCACATTACTATCTCAAGGCTGGTTCCTTGAGGCAGCTTCTAGTGCCTGAAGGCAAGCAGAACGCATGCCCAGGGGTCAACTGGCAGTCACATCTTCTGCATGACCTCCTCCAACAACTATTGATTCATGAAACAGCATGGATGAATCATAAAATAATTAGACTGAGTTCAGGAAGCCAAATAAAGAGGAATGGGAAGGAGGAATAACAGAGGGGCATGAAGAAATTTTGGGGGGTGATGGATATGTGTATTTCTTGATAATTTCATGGGTATATATATATATATATATATATATATGATACATATATGTCAGATGTATCAAATTGTATACTTTAAATGTGTGCAGTTTGTTGAATGTTGAATATTCCTCAACAGAGCTATTTTTAAAATATGAAAATGCTGATTTTTCACCAAATAACTACTACTGTGTACTATTTTTTAAAAAAACTGCCAAGATCATGAAAAACAAGTAAAGACTAAGAAATTGTCACAGATTGGAGGAGACTAAAGAGACATGCCAACTAAATGCGATGTGGTATTCGGGGTTGGACACTGGGACAGGAAAAGCAAATTAGTGGGAAAACTGGTGAAATCTGATTAAAGTCTGTAGTTTAGTGAATAGGGCTGTACCAATGTTAATTCCATAGTTTTAATAAATGCACAATTATATAACATGTTAATATTAGGAAAAACTGGGGAAATGGTAGCTGAGAACTCTCTGCACTGTCTTTGTCATTCTTCTATAAGCCTAAAATTCTTTTAAAATAAAACTTTTTAAAAAGTTATCCATGGGGCTTCCCTGGTGGCGCAGTGGTTGCGCGTCCGCCTGCCGATGCAGGGGAACCGGGTTCGCGCCCCGGTCTGGGAGGATCCCGCATGCCGCGGAGCGGCTGGGCCCGTGAGCCATGGCCGCTGAGCCTGCGCGTCC
>NC_041234.1:25525326-25526979 GCF_002837175.3 Physeter macrocephalus | reverse complement strand
GGAGCCTGTGCTCCGCAACGGGAGAGGCCACAAAAGAGGGAGGCCCGCATACCACCCCCCCCAAAAAAAAAAGTTATCCATATACTAAGTACACCCACACTGGGCTTGTATGTAAGAAATCAAATTCTATTCTGTTAAGCCTTTGAAGATTCGAGACTTTTAAAATTGAAATTAATGTCACCTTAATATACTGTGGATTATAATTATTAAACCAAATCTTTTCAAATTAATTCTATTCCATGAACATATATTTGACTACTCAATCAAGAAAAGATTGCATATTTGTTCTAAGTTGTCGTAGGAGAGCCAGAAGAAGTTGACCAGCTGCTCTCTTTTTATAATTAGTTCTCCAAAATTAAACTCTAAGTTATTCTCTACTTTTTTTTGTTTTCGTTATTTTTATCTTTACAACCATACTGTAAGTACAAGAAGATCCTAGAGCTGAGAGGTACAAGAGGAGTCTGAAAGCTAAACCTGAGCAGGACCTTGAATGACATGTGACAGATCTGACATCACAAATTTGGACACCTCTGGGGGCTAGGCAAGTAATATACATGCTTGACTTCGGTGAGAGCAAGTAGTAGGGAGTAGTGGGGCCTACCAGGAACTGGAGAATGCATGTTCACTTAGAGATATTTTAATATATATTTTTTAACATTGTGATCAATTGAAAGAAGTCTGCCTTTAAAATGGTCTAAGGGTGAGAGACTGTGACCACTGATATAGATCCAATGGGAAGGAGAAACCAGAACACCTTTCAAGTATGAGGAACCTGAAGATGAAAGGTAGGTATAAGCAGAGCAGGTTCAGAGGATGATGGGAATCCAGCCTGATGTTTAAGGAAAGAAGGTAACGTGCCTAGGACATCAGACCCAGAAGGGATTTTGGCGATCCTGTAGTTGAGTAGTATGCAGTACTACTGCATATTTTGCATTGCCCAGGGAGTCACAGGAGCCTCCCAAGGCCTGGGGAGAGGAGCTCCAGAAACTCACCTCCCAAATCCATTTCATCTGATGTACACATGGTATTTCCCCGTGAGAGCTGATTTGAGTAAATAGTTCTATGGCGAAAAAAAGATTTGAAGAACACTGATCTAAGATCCCCTAAGTTTTTTCATCTGTCATAAGGAGGCCCAAGGAATGGAAGTGACTTGTCCAAGGTTCCAAATTTATATAGGTTTCCTTATATTTGACCTGCAAATCTGGCCCCAAAGCCAGCGCTCTTTCCACTATATTGTAGCCTCATTGTGGAGGGCCGGACATACCTGGAACAAACTTGCTTCTGGGGAGGAACCATATTTTATTATTCCTTGCTCTCTGAGTTCCATGTCAGGTGCTGATCAAGAATTTAGGAAAGGAGGTAAGACTGAATTATTTTCATTTACTTCTTAGGTGAACAAAACATCTGAAAGCAGGTTTTTTTTTGGAAACATCTTTATTGGAGTATAATTCCTTTACAATGGTGTGTTAGTTTCTGCTTTATAACAAAGTGAATCAGCTATACATATACATATATCCCCATATATCCTCCCTCTTGCATCTCCCTCCCACCCTCCCTATCCCAGCCCTCTAGGTGGTCACAAAGCACCGAGCTGATCTTCCTGTGCTATGTGGCTGCTTCCCACTAGCTATCTATTTTACATTTGGTAGTATA
>NC_041234.1:25498669-25524085 GCF_002837175.3 Physeter macrocephalus | reverse complement strand
ATCTCTGGGCTTTCTATCCTGTTCCATTGATCTGTATTGCTGTTTTTGTGCCAGTACCATACTGTCTTGATTACTGTAGCTTTGTAGTATAGCGTGAAGTTAGGGAGCCTGATTCCTCCATCTCCGTTTTTCTTTCTCAAGATTGCTTTGCTATTTGGGGTCTTTTGTGTTTCCATACAAATTGCGAAATTTTTTAGGTAGGTTTATTCCTAGGTATTTTATTCTTTTTGTTGCAATGGTAAATGGGAGTGTTTCCTTAATTTCTCTTTCAGATTTTTCATCATTAGTGTATAGGAATGCAAGAGATTTCTGTGCATTAATTTTGTATCCTGCTACTTTACCAAATTCATTGAAATCAGGTTTTAATAAATAGTAAAGAACAATGGACATTTGCGGGACAGGCAGTAACAACACAACAATAGTAATAACTTACATTTACTGAATACTTGTTATGTGTCCAGCACGCTCCCCAGCACCTTATAAGTATTTTCTCATTTAATCCTCACCATAACCCTCCTAGGTAGCTAGTGTTATCCCCATTTAATAGTAACGAAAGTAACACCTAATTAGAGAGGTTAAGTAATATTCCTAAAGTCAAATTATATTAATTATAGAATTATTAATATATTATTGGAGCATTTTTTAAAGCAGCTCAGGGCCTGGATAAGCATATTCCCCGTCACTGTTTTGTCCAGAGCTGTATCTACTGCTGTGAGAAGTCTAGCCTTCTGTTGATGGGGTAGTTGCTCCCAGCCACCCCCAGCCACCCTCCTCCAGACAGCCTTTGGAAAATGGGCTCTTCCTGATTCCTGTAAAAAGGGGATAGAAGATATTGGTGCAAACGTTCCTATAGAGATAGCATCTCAATGTCAAGGCAATAAAGCCACAAGAACACCAGGAATGAGGGAATCCAGCTGTAGTTTGCCTTAATCAAATGACTCGAATAGTTTTCAGATGTGGTGGGTGGGATGAAACTCAAAGCTTGCTGAACTTCAAACATTTCCCCCTCTTTAAAACATCCTGTGTGTTCTCCAGCGGAAATGCAATCCCTTATGCTTCTGTGATTCAACACAGTTGTTGCTTTTAAGTATATTTGAAATCCCAGAGGCCCCTTGGGCAAATCATTTTAAGTGAAAAAGTTACATTTTACAGAGTCAGATAACTCAATTTTGAGTTCCAAGAAGGCTGGGATGTGATTTGAAATTTCCAACCATTAAAGTATGAGCTGGTGTGAAAGGTGGAAAAGTGCATCTCATCTTTGTTTGTCTGACACCAAAAGCTGGGAATGGTCCCCCGCCCACCATTTCAATGTACATGAAGCAAGAAAGGCCAATTCCCACACAGTCAGGGTGGGAGACTTAGTTCCTGCTCCTTTTCTCTCATCTACTAGAGAAGGAAGTGATATGATTAGGACTCCTCGATCTAGATCACAGCTTGAGTGTCTGGACTACAATGTCCCATGGTACACTGGCCGTGATTATTGTTTGAGTTGGAATCCAATCTCTTCCACTTTCAAACTATGTGACTTCAGAAGTCGCTGAACTCTCTGGGCTTCAGTTTTCTCACCTATAAAATGAGGATAACAATAGCTCCTACCTCATTAGGCTGCTGAGAGACTTCTATGAGTTAATCATGTAAAGTGCATAGGACCGTGCCTGGCACATTGTAAGAACTCAATAAAGGTTAATGACATTAAAGCTATAATAATCTGTTCGTAAGAGGTTCTGGGCACCCAAAGGAATAGTAAGGCTCTAGAGCTCTGGCCATGACTTTGTCTCCCGGCAGTTCTCCAAATCATGGGGGCTAGTTCACAATTAGACTGACTTAGAGGTCATTTGGGAATGGTCTGATCCATTATGACTATTGGTGTGATATCAACCTTGTTCTTCCAGAACGACTGTAGTCTCCTGGTACTATTTCAGACCCTAAATATGAACACTAAAGAAAGAAATGCTATAATATAAAGTGTCACTGTAACTCAAACCACATGGTAAGTATGGGTAGAATGCTAGCTGATGTTGAGCAAGATGGTGACACAACCCAGGTAATGCTCATGGAAGCTGCATTTGTGGAAGGATATAGATTCTGAATGTGGGTCACTGGCTAAGGTGCTAAGATTCTGGGGGCAGGAGGGGTCATGTACTGGATTTCTGGTCAATGAAGAGAAGACACACAATACTCAATGAACACCTTCTAAACACCTACTATGCACCTGGTATGTTGTAAGATAATTATTTCCACAAATATTTATTGAGTACCTACTATGTACCAGCATACTTCAAGGTCCTAGGTATACAACAGTGGATAAAATGGGCCAAAATCCCTACCCAAATGCCAGTTACATTTCAGTGGAAGAGGCAAACTATCAATAAGATAAATAAGTAAAGTATCTAGTATTGCTACTTATAGATAGCAATAAGTGCTGAGGTGAAAAATAAAGCAGGGAATGTAGATAGAGTGTGTCAAAGATGGAGTGATGATTGCATTTTAGATAGACCTGAAGGAGGTGAGGGAGTATGCCATATGAATACTTAGAGAAGGAATATTCTATGCAGAGCAAAGAGCAGATGCAAAGGCCCTAAGGCAGAAGTGTGCCTGGAATGGTCAGAAAATGACAAGAAAGCTTTGGGGTCTTGAGTGGTAGGACATGAGGTTAGAGATTTGGTGACTGACTAGAACTCGTAAGGCCTGACAGATTATTGTAGGGACTTTGACTTTTACACAGTGTGTGCTAGGAAGTCATTGTACTTTGACTTTTACACAGTGTGTGCTAGGAAGTCATTGTAGGGTTGTAAGCAAAGAAACGATAGGTTCCACCTATGTTTGATAGGATTACTTTGGCTGCTGTGTTTCGAATAGAAACGAAAGAGACAAGGACAGAAGTAACAGAGGCTATTGAAGCAATCTAAGTGAGAAATAACAGTTGCTTGGGCCAGAGTTATAGTAGTAAGGCTGGTAACAACTGGTCAGATGGCAGATATATTTTGAAAGAAGATCCTTCAGGATTTTCTGATGAATTTGATGTGCAGTGTGAAAAAGAAAAGAGTCAAGGATGCCTTCATGGTTTCTGGCCTGAATGACTAGAAGATTGGAATTGTCATAAACTGACTTTGATGGTGGGAGGGAGACTTCAATAGGAAGAGGTTTGGAGAAAAAGATCAGAAGCTCAGTTAATTTGCATGGGAAATGCCTATTAACATCCAGATGGAGATGTCAGGCAGGCACCCGGATGGATATATCTGAAGTTCAAGAGAAGGTCTGAGATGGAGATATAAGGTAGGGACTCATGGGCATATAAAGAGTATAGAAAATTATGAGATTGAATTAGACCATCAAGGCAGTGAGTGTATCCAGAAAGGAGAAGTTCAATGATTAAGCCCCGTGGCTTCATTTAGAGGTCAGTGGGATGAGGAGGAAGCAGCAAAGGGATGGGGAAGAGAAGCAACTAATAAGATAGCAAGCAAGCAGGAGAGTGTGTTGTCCTGGAAACCAAGTGAAGAAAGTGTGTCAACAGGAAGAGAGTGCTCAACTGGGTAAAATGCTGCTGATCTACCAAGTAAAATGCAGACTCAGACTGGACCGCTAGATTTAGCAATATGGAGGTCATCCCAGCTGTGTAGTTTTAGGAAGGAGCAAGGAAGAATGATCTGAAAGAGATAATGAAGAGGAAGGATGACACTACCTCACATCTAGACCCAGTGATATGAAGGATCTGGGAGAGAAAACAGCCTCCACCGAGGAGAGGTAAGTTTCAGCTGGAGCAAGAAAATGAAGGGAATAGTCAAGGAAGTGCGAGGGGATATAGGGGACTTGACTGACGATTGATAGTTACCTGACAGAAAGTTCCAGTCCTTTCAGGAGATGGAGCAGAGGGAGAGGAGATGGTGACAGCAAAAGGAATGTTTAGAGCCATAAGGAGATTAGACGCCAGGGGATGGGAGACAGCCTGGAGCCCTTGATTTCTCCTGGTGACTGACATGAACAGGAATATAATACTTGATGTTCCAAAGCAGATAGTGCTTGTAAGATCAGGCATTCAAGAGGGGTGATGGGAATATATGGAATTTGGAAGCTATCCCTTCCCTCTTACTGGTGGAGAATGAAGCCTGTATAAAGGAAACCTTGCTCCTAACATGCAGGCTTCCTCTTTCTGATGTAACTTGGGGACTAAAGGGGGGTGATCTTACATTGAACTCACAGGAAATCTCTTGACCCCTGGTGATGGTTGCTTGCTCAGCCAATACAAGAAATATTCTTTCAGTGATGAGTGCAGCCATTGAAGCCCGCTGCATATATCTCCCAACTTCAGCTGGTGAGGGGTTACCATTACCACTGGCACACTGGGTAGCCACTTTTGTCCAATCCGCATTCTCAGACTTCTGACAAAAAGTCAACACAGAACCATTCCCTCGATCATTGGATGTTCTTCATTTTACAGGAACATTCCCTCTGGTCGTTCTCTGCCAGCTTTGTTCCAGACATGTCCAAATGTCTTTTCATGTGGCTGCCAGTGTTCAAACACTCTGACATTTCAATCAGGTAATATGGAACTGAATGAACTTCCATAGTAGTTGGCATGGTAGTGTTGCCTAATTCTTTTCTGACTCTGATCACTAAGCAGGAACCTAAGAAGTGGCAGGTCCTCCCTAGGGAGATAGAGAAGGCAAATACATGCTCATGACTGCAGGGCACTGTTGATGCAAAGATGCTCTCTTGGGTCCAGTGGCAAACGGTGGGCATTATTTTGCCTAAAAATTAGTAGAGATTTGGAATTTTGAGAGGTCTAAAGTCTTTAGGACACAAATACAACTTTTTAATTTTCCCCAAGATGTTCAAAAGTGCTTCACAGCTGACTCTCTTTCCTTGAGCTTCAACCCTACTATCAGCATACTGCCAACATAATACCAAAACATAAAGTAACATATTCAAATTATACTGGAGAGCTTGCATGTGTCTAGCACTTAGAAATTTAGATATTAAATACCTGGAAGTCTATTGTCTGATTTGATAATAAGGGCAATGTGTTATAATCTTCAGTTTACAGATGAGCAAATTTCTCTGTAACTCCTCAGATGGGACTTATTTCCACCAAACTACACCATTTATTCACTTATTCATTCATTTATTTAATATGGCTTCATTTAGCCCAATAAGGGCTCATCAATATTTTCACAGCCAATACTTCTGTTTAAGACTTGAACATTTTAAACAAATAGCTATTGAATTCCTACTATACGTGATATTCTTTCAAGAGCTATTATTAGGAGGATACAAAGATAACTAGAATATGGACTCTGCCCTAAAGAAGTTCAAAGTCATTTACAATATTTATTCTAAACTTCTCAGCTAAAACCCAAGTGGAGATGTATATCAGTCCAACAACTTTTCTCAGGGTATCTGTATTGGTTAAGGTAACCCTAAATACTGTAACATATAAATCCAAACATATGTTATGCTTCAAACATAATAGTTGTTTCTTGCTCATGTTAAGTCCAAAATGGGTGGTCCACTTGGTGGGCAGCAATCCTCCAAGTAGTGATTCAGAGACCCAGGCTTCTTCCATGATGTTAGACACATATGCAGCATGTAGCTTCCAAGCTTGCTGAGTTCATTTGCATCAAGTCAGTAGAAAGGGAAACAACATGGAGGGTAACATGTGGGAGGATATTATGGGCCAGATATGACAGTGGCACACAACTGTTCCCAATGCCATGCTAGGACTTGGTCACATGACCACACCAAATCTCAAGAGATGCTTGAACATGTGATCCAGGGGTGTGCTCAGGAAGTCAAGGAAAAGGTTTAATGAGTAGCTGCCATTCTCTGAGAGAGAGAGAGAGAGAGAGAGAGAGAGAGAGAAAGAGAGAGAGAGAGAATGGGAAGGTTGAGCATGGGAAGGTTCATCTGAAGCAAGATGGATGTAAGTGGGGAAGCAGAAAGCTAGGCCAGTGAGCTCCTCAGCAGACATCTGAGGTCTCCTGAGAGGAGTGAGTTGTGGTCATCTCCAAGGTAGATCTCCTCTTCATAAAGGCGATTCATGTTTGAGCAAGGAATGTGAAAGAACCCTCCAAGACGAAGGAACTTTGCTGTAACTTTAAGTTCTTCTTGTCCCTGGTGCATTCATTCTTCTGAAGTCCAGTCTGCTGATATGATTTAATCCAATGACCTTTTGCCCTCCATCTTTGGTACTCTTCTGGCTCCTGAAGGCTTTTACTTTCTGCTCCAAGGACGAAATTTCCAGACTTTCCTTGACTCTTCTGATCCTAGATCACCGACAGTCCTATCTTTCAGATCAACCTCAGCCTATGGGTCTGTGGGATGGAAAGAAGTTACTAGGCTGAATTCTCACATGTTTGTTAACAGCCATAGTCAGTTGGCTGATCACACAATAATAAAGTTCTTTCTCAAGTTCTAACAACTCATTAATGTCTCTAGGCAAGCCACTTCATCTTTCTGTATCTCTAGTGCTTTTCCTGGGGAAAAAATAGAAGTGGTATTTTACACATCACAGCTATCTTGAGGGCACATGGTGGTTTCCCAATAAATGCTGTCGACACACTAGCCTTCAGTAAAAAGTGATTCTGAAGCTTTCTGCAAATCCAAAACTACCGAGAAGGGTTCCTTATTGCTGAGTCTGTGGGTACTTCCAAGTGTTGGCTGAGGGGAAAAAATAGCCTCCTCACACTGTTTATTTTGTAACTGGATGTTAAAATCGAAATTTCTGCCGAGACACTAATAGATACCAGATACCAAAATGACTTGTGAAATAGACTTTTCTATAGGATTTGCAGAAAGAAATGGCTCCAAACCAATTTTATGAGTTTTGTGACTCTCACTCACAGTATGGGGAAAAAGGGTTGAGGGTTAGAGTTTAGACGAAGATTTTCTTAGATATGATTTATTTAAGAAAGCTCTGTTGAAAAGGCCACGAAGTGCCTTGACCTCAAGTCAAGAGAGAGGGGCTTTAAGGAGACCCTTTGGTGGGGTAATATGTGTTGCCTAATGTTTGAGGGGGACACACAGTGGGTTAATGTCTACCTCATACCTGGAATGGATACACTGGCTGTTGTGGTGAGTGGCCGCATTGGGATTGACCAACGCTCCTGGAATTGATTGGAGAGGGAAACGGGTTTGAACCTGTGTGTGTGTGTGTGTGTGTGTGTGTGTGAGGGAGACAGAGAGGGACAGAGACAGAGACAGAACGAACAAGCAGCATAGGATCAATTTAAGAACTATTCAGGAGGACCCGCTTGGAAGAGTGAAAGGATCTCCAGAGAATAAAGCTAATGATGAACCTAAGAGGGCAGCCAGCAACTGAGAAAACAGCAAAGAGATGAGACAGGAGAGAGTCCATCACCTGAGATAAGGGAACTACAGGTGAGAGATTCCCAGCATTTGGTAGGGGGAGGGATCTCCAAAAACCTCACAAAAGCGTTCAAGAAGAAAAGAGCATTTCATGCCAATCAGCCTCATAGAAGAAAGGGCTCATAAGCGATCCAGTTGCTAAAAGGCTGGTCTTTCTCCGTGTCCTTCTCCTTCCCCACACACCAATGCAGGAGGGGTGAGGAACCAGGTGACCAGCTTGGAGAAGAAAAAAGAAGCCCTGCTTTTTCTTCTCCAGATAAAAAGCTGACCTTCTCTCTCCCCACCCAATCCTTGCTCCAGGCTTCCTATCCGAATCAAGTCATGTTTGGGCCTTCCCTGGTGGTCTAGTGGTTAGGATCTGTGCTTTCACTGCCATGGCCTGGGTTGAGTTCCTGGTCGGGGAACTGAGATCCTGCGAGCCGTGTGGTGGGACCAAAAGGAAGAAGAAGAAGAAGAAGAAAAAAGAATCAAGTCATGTTTAAAGCTGTGATCATTACCTGGACCTGGAAATGATCGTTACTGATAATCACAAAAAAGAGAATGTGTTTTGGGCTTAAAGTGGCCACAGGAATTTTTATTACCTAAGCACTCCAAAAAAGAAATGCGGCTTTTGTCTAGAGGCTGGGAAGGAATTATCCTTCTGAATAAATGTAAAGGAGTAGTGGGAGACCAAAAGTAAGTTACCTTATGTTTATGTGATCACATGATTACAGCCCCTTCAGAATACATTGGGCACATCCATTATCCCTTCCAGGACACAGATCTTGAACGGAGGTGGACTGTTCTCTTTTTTTTTTTTTTTTTTTTTTTGGTACGCGGTCCTCTCACTGTTGGGGCCTCTCCCGTTGCGGAGCACAGGCTCTGGACACGCAGGCTCAGCGGCCATGGCTCACGGGCCCAGCCGCTCCGCGGCACGCGGGATCCTCCCGGACCGGGGCACGAACCCGCGTCCCCTGCATCGGCAGGCGGACCCTCAACCACTGCGCCACCAGGGAAGCCCTGGACTGCTCTCTTTTACGGCATATAAATACCTTCCAACCTATACAGTAACCATCTTCCTCACCATGATCTCAGAAGCAATAGAGATATCCTCATTTTTATTACCTGTGCTTATTATTATTTTGCTCATAATGCTTGAAAGCATTATTCTGGAGTCAGTATCTAAATTTTGGGATGCTTAATTAAATAAATCCATGCAAATTTTAGGCTCATTTCTTCTGCTTAAACAAATGGCCACACATTTATTGCTGCAAAATTGTGCTTTGCTCCAGCATTTAACCATAGTTGTAAGCATCTTAGTATTGCGCTCTAAAATGACACAATTATTTCAGCATCAGGCTCCATTTCAAACGATACTTCATATGCCAGTAGGTCTCCAAGGAATTTATTTCCTCTCTCTCTTTATTTACTTATTTTATATCTTTGTATTGCAGTAAAATTCAAGGCTGAGAAAGAGCCAGCTCTCTGAATCCCAGGCCGGGAGTAAATAATTCAGCACAGTGTGGCCCAGAAAATGCTCCCCTCTGCCTCATTTTTTTAAAAAAACTTGTGTCTGTGTGGATTCAAGATCATGCTGGGTGCTCTCACGTAGAGCAGGGCAGATGTCCTGGCTGAATCGGTAGATACAAACTCAGTGTAAGTCATGAGACGATTGGCTGTTCTGAAACTTGATGGAAAATGACACCACTTTGAAGCTGTTTGTTTTTGAAGTGGAGTCAGGGCTATTAGGTATCTTTTGCAGCCTGGCTAGAGCAATATACAGACATTCTATGCAAAGCAGGATGAGTTCTCTCTGGCTACTTTCCTTGTGTATTGTGTTTCTCTTTTGCTTTTGGATTGACAGCTTAGGATGCTGGGTACAAATCATTTGTTAACTACCAACTGATATGTTAGCTACATTAATCTCCCACTCACTTGGTAATATCTTTCCCCCACTCCCGGAACCTTAAAAAAGCATCCAAGTTTATCTCCTGTGTTTAACTACAAATTCCACTGTCCAATATTGTATATGCCCAACAATGCCATAACCTTCAAAACAACGATGTTGGCTTGACTTTGTGTCAAGTAGAATTCCATTCGGACGTGGCGGTTTCGGGCACTGTATTAAGTGGGTAGAGACCATAGAGCTGATGAGTACTCTCCTGCAAATGACAACGTAGCAGATGCTGCCGATGCCCCGCCCATATCCAGTTCCTTGCATTCAAAATGACTCCCGACTGCCAGCATTTGCATCTCTGGGTCAGGAGGCCATTTCCAGAACCACAGATGGTCACTCTGCCTGTGCTTGTGGCAGGCTGGAAGTGTCAGGAATTAGCACTCCCCAAGGTCAACTCTCAACCAGTGATGCTCAGGAGTTGGTATACAAATAGTCTAAATCCTTTGCCTCTCAAGTGGGATGTTTCTGAGATGTGCGTATTATACTAGTTCCCAGAATTTACCCATGGAATTAGCACCTGTCACTCAATGTGACAGTTGGATTGATAAAACCTCCATTCTTGGTTTCCCTCCCTCACTTCACTAGTTCCCTGCTGGTATTCTCTGGACCTCCCTAATAAACTACTTACACTCAAGTCCTTATCTCTCTGTGTCTGCTCTTCAGGAACCCAAACCAAAACCCAAAGGACAGCCAGACCCCCACTTAAAACCTGAAAAGGACTTCAAGCTCAATATCGCATAACCACGTATAGAAGGATAATTCTCTTAAACAAACAGGTCCTAGGGATGGAGGAGTGACAACCCTCCACAGCTCTTATGTGTCTTTCCTTGACCACTCTGTTCAGGACCACTGCAGTGTGGACAGAAATGGAAGATGTTCTAAGTGCGATAGGAACCTTTTAACTGATCTCTGTGCCTCCAACTTCTCCTCCCTCCGATTTGCCCTGTATCACGCTGCCGGGCCAATTCTACTAATACTCCATTTTCATGTATCGCTCCCTGTTCAAACATCTGCAATGACCTCCTAATCAGACAGCAGTGGCAAAATGTCTCTGCTTCATCTTAAGTCTCCGTCATGTTCTGGGGAGAGAAGTTGGGTTATTTATAGCACTGCCCCCTTCCTGCTGGTCCCTGGGTTGGCAGTGGCTGCATTCTTCCACTGAAGGTCACAGCTCCTGATGGCTGTCCTTCTCCTATAGCTACAGCTGTAACTACATCTCTCTTTCCAGGTGACATTAACCACTATCTCCTCTTTACCATCAGGGCTAGTGTCTTGCCCTGGGGCACTTTACAATCTCTTGTTAGTTCTCCTTGTTAAGCTCTCTTTAGTCATCCTTTTGAGTGTGCCATCTGTTTCCTGCCGGAGCCCTGGGCAATACCAGCACAATGTTCTGGGTTCCAGACTTGCCTCTTCCACTTTCTACCTTGTGTCACTTTGGATCTTAATTATCTCTGAATGTCTTTGAGCCTTATATTCATTACCTGTTAACAGGGTTAATAAGGCCTCTGCAGCCTGCCTCGTAAAGTTGCTATGTTAATAAAATCCAGTTGTGTGATAGAAAAGACATTGTTTTATAAATGTGAAGAACAACATAAATCGAAGGCTTTGTTTTTATCATATTATAGAGAAGAATCTTGGGTGAGACTCCAAAAACACATTGCCAAAAAAGGAAAGGACCAGGAGTAAGGTCACGGAAGGAAATGGACAACTCGAGAGAAATGTCCATGCCACTTACAAGTCACTTATGCCAGTGATTCATCTGGTGCTGTCCTCACTCAGGGCCTCAAGTACAGGGCAACCCTGGGTGTGTTGCCATAGCAACTGCCAGCCAGACCTGGAAATTCCAGCAGCCTATAATATCAATCACCATGAGAAAAGGGGTCACAGCAAACTGCAAAAAGTGTATATCACAGAGGCCACAGAAAGAAGAACTAGAGTAAAGACAGTTGTTCTCAAATATTGGCCCTGAACCAGCAGCATCAACATCACTGGGAATTTATTAAACGTTCTTATTTGGGTATCTGTTATTGCAGCCAAACCAAATTCTTTACTGATCCAAACTATTAATGTTTATCAATAGTATTTTATAAAAAGAGTCACTATTCCCCCTCAAATTCTGCTCATTAACTTCTTTCAATCTTCAATCAATTCATTAATTAAAATATTCTCAGGCACTTATTATGTGTGTTACGTGCTAAATGCTACACAAAAGAAGCATAAAATCTCAATTCTTGCCACTAAGAAACCTGCAATCTATTTGAATATAGGGGACTCAGTTAAGTCATAATTAAATATTAGTTGATGACCCTAAGTTAGACAGTATTTTTCCTGAAGGCAAAGACTGAGTTTTCATCAACCTGTGAGTTTGTCCATGCCCCTGATGTAAAGTATAATGGGAACATGAGACATGCATGCTCCACAGTTGTTTTAATTTGTACACCTTATAGCCCAGTTGCTCAACCAATTGGCTTTCCTATTGAAATGACAGCTAATTTAAAAGAATAAATGGCTATTTAATAGAATGGAAAACCATTAAACTCAACCTTCTGTTAAAGGCTGATTCTTATGTAAGTCTTATAAAGTGCTAATTCCTGGCTCCAGAGAAAAGAAAAGAACGAAAATTGTCTTTTAGGACTTCCCTGGTGGCGCAGCGGTTAAGAATTGCCTGCCAATGCAGGGGACACAGGTTCGATCCCTGGTCTGGGAAGATTCCACATGCCGCGGAGCAACTAAGCCCATGTGCCGCAACTACTGAGCCTGCGCTCTAGAGCCCATGAGCCACAACTACTTAGCCCACACGCCACAACTACTGAAGCCCGCCCACCCTAGAGCCCGCACACCACAACAACTGAGCCCACACACCGCAACTACTGAAACCCACATGCCTAGAGCCTGTGCTCTGCAACAAGAGAAGCCACCACAATGAGAAGCCTGCACACTGCAACAAAGAGCAGCCCCCGCTCGATGCAACTAGAGAAAGCCCGTGCGCGGCAACAAAGACCCAATGCAGAAGCAAGCAAGAAAGCAAGAAAGCAAGCAAGCAAGCAAGCAAGCAAGCAAGCAAGAAAGAAAGAAAAGAAAAAAAAAAGAAAATTGTCTTTTAGAGAGCTGTTACCTCACTATGAACCCTGACTCTACTCTGAATAATACTGACAATTCTAATAATAATAAAGATGATGATTATGTTCCTTTATATTTCAGTAGTACTTTGTGGTTTACAAATGTTTTCATATAAATTTGGAAAAGTAACTGAGTATAAAGCAAAGAGAACAGGCTATGGATTCTGTTAGACCTGAGTTCAAATCTAACTTCTACTGTCTATGTTCTCAGTTCTATCATCTGAAAAATGGGAATCATAAACATATTGTCCATGCTTTGGGACTAAATTTTAGAGCCCCTTAAAAAATTGGAAACCAGAAAAATAAAATTTTGTCTGAAAATTAAGCTAAATATTAATACTATGACTCATTGCCCAATAGCCCTTAAAAAGACAGGATGGCTGTAAGATCTGGTAGTAACTGCAGTCAGAATAGGAGTTGCAGTTAGCCATAGAAGCATAGCAGAACATCACACACAACTGTCCAAATGTTGGGAAAGGGAGACAGAGTGTAAGCCGACAAATTCTGAGTATTTCCTGTCCAACGGGATAGACCATCTCTAACATGGAAATACAGCTATGGTAGATTGAAAGCTCCTTCCATCAAGAGGTAGAATCTAATCCTCCAGCCTTGAATCTGGCTTTGTCAATGTAACATGCTTTGGCCAATGGGATATTGGCAAATATTACACAAGCAGAGGTTCAAACAGCACTTACATAGCGGGGCTTGCCTTCCCTTGCTGCTGGGAACTCTCTCCCCATCATGTGAACAAGCCTGGGCTAACCTCTTGGATGATGAGAGCCTACCTGTAGAGAGGCCTTAGCTGTCCAGCCATCTCAGCCATCCCAGCTGAGGCCCCATATATGTCAGTGAGGCCATCCTAGACCATCTAGCGCCAAAGAAGTTGCCAGCTCAGAAAAAACACTCAGCTAACCTAAAGAATTATGAAAAATAATTGTTTATTGCTTTAAGTCACTAAGTTTTGGGGTGGTTTGTTATTCAGAAATAGATACCAGAGGGCTTTTTAGCTTTCAGTATTCCAGTCCCAGGAATGAAATCATCCCTTCTGTAATATGAATATATCAGGCACTCTTACGTTGACATCATCAATTACTTCTGGCTTCCCTTACGCTGGGTCCATGCTTACTAACATATTTCTAATTATGATCTGACCTTTTACATAGTCTGCCTACAGTGGGCAATGGGCTGACCACATAAATTCCAAGGATCTCTTGGTACAGTTATTATTCATGATAAGTTAATGAAGTGGCCCTGATCAAGGTTTGGCTGAGGGAGAAGATATTCTATGTCTCTAAATATTTACTCTCCACCCTTCTCTACCGTACTCTTTACTCCAGGAAGCTGACCTCCATGGATTGCCTCAAGGAACAATCTTGCCTGTGGCTTCTTATTAGGCTTCTCCAATGGGAAGCCCTACCTGGAAACTGGAGAGAAGAGTGATTTCAGAACATTTATTTATTCCTACAGCTTTCTCTTTGTAAGATTGGTTTGGGTAGGCTAAGTCCCTCAGTTGAAGATTGCAGCTCCTGTCAAGGTGGTCCCTTCTCCAAAACTCTCTCATTGAGACCACTCCCTCTCCTCTTCCTTTCAGGCCCAGAAGTGGAGATAGAGCAATTTCTACTAGCCTTCAGTTCTGTACTATCCTATATGGTTTCCCAACTCCTGCCCATACTTTTGTAGATAAGCCCTTTATTAAACCCTCCCCCAATTATCCTAATTTCAGCATGCCATCTCTCTCCTGTTGAGCCCCTGACTGATACATATGCTGAGCATGTGGGTTTGAGTATCTGGTTTGTCTGATGGTGATTTCCCTTTGTCCTATGATTCATCCCTGAAAGATGGCTCTACACTCACCAAACCAGTATAATCAAGTTTTAGGCCCATGAGCTGAGTCAGGCTGAAGTTCATGAGGGTAACAAATTCCTCTAGAAACCAGCCAGCTGGCCTTTCCCCTCTGGAGTGGGGAATAAGAACTGTACTTTTCTGTACTTCTACTATACCCACTTTTCAGAGTTGCTATTAAGATTCAACAAACTACATGCAAATTGTTTTGTACCTTTGCATGTGCCTGCCAACTTATAAGTTCTCAACACGTTAAGCATTACTATTGTTTTGTTTAATGTCCCTTTGATTGTATAATATGGTCTTTACTGATCAAATGATGTGTAATACTTTTCTTGGACTTCTTTTTTGGATGTTTTTGTTAATTGAGATTATGGGAGTTGGGGTAAAGAAAGAAAATGCATGTGCAGCATGATTGACACACAATAAACATAGCTTCTAAAGCCTCATGACAGAACCACCAAATGGAAAGGATCCTGATTTAAGCAATTGTCGCATAAACATGTTTAATGAGTCAAACATGGAGCAGAAATGGCACTCTAAGGAAAACAAATAGTCTTGCCAGTTCATTGAAACTAAGCATTCATGGAGCCCTTGGCTCACCTGTGGTCAGAAAGGTTGATATAAGACAACAGGGAGGGCTTCCCTGGTGGCGCAGCAGTTGCGCGTCCGCCTGCCGATGCAGGGGAACCGGGTTCGCGCCCCGGTCTGGGAGGATTCCACATGCCGCGGAGCGGCCGGGCCCGTGAGCCATGGCCGCTGGGCCTGTGCGTCCGGAGCCTGTGCTCCGCAACGGGAGAGGCCACGGCAGAGGGAGGCCCGCATACCACAAAAAAAAAAAAAAAAAAAAGACAACAGGGAGATGGCAGGTGGGCCCCCTCTGGGACACGGCATGGTAGCAAGATGTGTAGGCTTCCTTGTTACCTACTAACAAGTAAGTAGAGTCAAATAAAAAGACTCTCCAGCATTCTCCTCTTATCAGAGAAAGCCAGCATTCCAGATGCCAAACTGGTGTATGCTATGGGACAGGAATCATGCCCCCACCTCCCAGGCAGCTGGAGTAGATAGGTCCCTGGTAACATCATTTACATGTCTTCCCAGTGGGGTTTCAGGTTAGCCTCTCCTCTGTGAGGTCCTGCCTCTATTTCACTTCAGGCTGCAAATATTCTCCTACTCACCTAGACACATGCACATCCCCCCACCATGTGTAGAGAGCCATTCAAAATCAACCTTAATCTTTTTTATTCTCTACAAATGCGATTCCTCTCTGATGGATGCTTGGGTTTAGAGTTGCTTGTTTACTTTAGATGATTTGTTTTGGGGCCTCAATTTTACATCCCTATCATTCAAAATAGGATGTGACCTCGGAGGAACTCTAAGGCAGCTTAGGAAGAGGCAGACAAGGAGCCTTCATGAATGGACACAGAATGAGCAGAGATTGTCAGGAAAATGCGACTGTAATTTGCATAGGGTCACAAGGCGAACATTGATCTGAAGTGTTCCGGTGAATTGCCAGTGGACAGGACATAGAAACAGACAGTAAATCATAAGACAGAGGATGGTGTATAAGATGGAATATAAGCCTGGGGGAAGTAAATAAAGGAATGCCATGTCAAGATCAGAAGAACGTTGATAGGGAGATGTAAAATAGAAAATTGATTCATTAATTCTGAGATGAAACATAACTACCTGAACTTGAAATCGGGTGGGCACCAGGTCAAAAATAAATTAAAAGGAATTTAATTTAGATATGCAGTTAAAAATTGGCCATGTTAAGGGGGCAAGAAATTTTAGCAATAATGGAAATGAAGAAAAAAATCATCTAAAAATTTTATAAAAGGTTTGAAACTGAGCAGGATGCTGTGGGGCCCTCCAGGGTACAAAGCCTTTCCATATCTCCCATTTCTTATTTGCAGAATAAAGGCTTCAGCCTCTAGACCTTCCTAAATACCAAAGAGAAGAGTCAAAGAGTTACTAATCAGGGAAGTAAGGGAATGCAGAAACAAAGGAGCAATCAAGAAACTATAGCAAAGCCATTAAAGCAGGGTCCTAGTTCCTGCTCAAGGAATATACATAACAATATCTTTGAGTTCTCCTGCAGGAATTAAGGTCCCCACCCAGGTGGATGATGGTAATTTCAGGCTGAGCACAAGATTCCTGGAGCACCACCCTGTTATCTCACCACTAACCAATCAGAAGGAAGTCACATACCCTGCAGCCCTCTCCCCAAATTTTGCCTATAAAAACTTCTCCCTGAAAACCATCAAGGAGTTTGGGTTTTTTGAGCACAAGCCAACCATTCTCCTTGCTTGGCCCTGCCATCAACCTTTCTCTACCCCAAAGTCCAACGTTTCAGTTTGTTTGGCCTCACCATGCGTAGGGCACATGAACTTGTGGTCAGTTACTTGTTACTACAAGTTAACTAGAAACTAGGTTAACCAAAGCTGGAAAAAATATGAAAAAAAAGAAGACTATCAGAATTAATGTAGACTATCCAGCTTATATCACTTAATCAGCAAATGACCAGATGAACTTTTCTTTGGGGAATAACAAGATAAGGGAATTCAGCCCTGAGTAGGTAAAATAAACTTAGCTAGATATCTTGGTATCTTTTTAGCCTGAGAGGTATTATCCCACTCTAGAGTTCAGTGTCACAATTAAGTGGGATTGTAGAGAGACTGTTTTTTTCATTTCCTTGAATCCCCCTAGTCCCTTTTTTTCTGAACTGTATTAACAACACAATTGCTCTAAAGAGCAGGGTTCCTTTTCAAATTTAAAATATGGACTGCTGTTCTTTCTCTCCTTGCTTATTATTTCTAAGTCTAAGCTGGGGCCCCATAGCTTTGGATGAGCCAAATGCTGACTCAGGCAAGGGAAAGGAGATGCAAGGCCGGTTCTCCCAGGAGCAGAAAGCACTGCAGATTAGGGAGGCCTTTGTCATCTCTGTCATGTGTAATTTGACTAAACCTACTTGAATAAGAAAGAACTGGAGGCCTCAGAGAACTTTTGTCCTCTTAAATGAACAATAATCATAGTGCAAAGGAGAAAAAGAAAAAAAGTAAGAGGAAAGAAAATGAGTCTGCTTTTCTTTCTTTGTTGCTTTTTTTTTCTCAAATGAGAATGACTAAGGTTTCATTAATGAAATTTGGATCCTTTCTCACTAAATGAGGTTCTGACTTGATGGCAAAAGACCTGTGCAGAAATATCACGTAATTAATAATGCCTTGAAGGGAAATGTGCCTTAGGTGTTTTATTAGTTTTTAATCATTTAACATGGTTTTTAAATGATTTATTTATGCCCACCTTGTTGCAGACTGGTTTTAGGGTGGCTTACATAAATACATTTAATAGGATAAGAAGCAAATAAGAAAATCAAGGTAAAGGAAAAAATTCAAGTAGTTAAGGTAACACGGAGCCGGGGTAATACTGGTACCTGAAATGTGTATTCTAAGTCCTCAGAGTTCCACTAGAAACATGAGATGTGAGAGACAAAACCAGACACATGATTTACAACTTCCATAAGATAAAAATCAAACTTGATGCTCAGGAGAACCAGAGGGAAATGTTTCCCTTGGGTCCTCATAAACAGGAACATAATAGATAACTTCCTCAACAGCATCCTTACAGTAAGTACAGAAACAGGCTTCACAGGCAGTTTCTTATATTTCCCTTGGTGCCACCATAGAAACATGATCGAGGAAGAGCCATTCGGCAGGGGAACCCACACATGTCTCTGAGGGCCTGGCTTGCTCCAGGGAAGGATATTAGCATGTGCGAAGAATGGATGGATGCACTGTGCATCACTTATTCAATCACCCAGAAGTATTTGTTTTTTCATCTAAGCTTGTGAGAAGCACTGAGTTCAGGCTGACACCCTGAACAAGAAGCTGGAGAGCAACTGTTCTGTGTTGCCAGCTTTGCCAAGCTGGGAACAAGGATGACTTCTTGGTAATGTTGAGGAGCTCTGACTCCTGGGACGATTTCCCTTTATGCATATTAGAAGCTGTCTCCTTCACTCGCTCCAGAAAGAGCCTGAACCATAAAATAGTCTGAGGAGGGTCTCCCAGTTACGGAATCCTCTTAAGTTTAACTAGGCCTAAAGTTTACATGATTCTGAGAGTCACTTTAGAAGATGAATACAAGATTGATTACAAAAGTTAATTTTCATTTAGAAGGAGAAAACACAACAAATTACAAAATTTTTAAAACCTGCCAAATATCCCAAAAATCTTTAAAAATTAAATATTTTTTATGAATTAGCTACCTGACACACCTCTATAATACAGTTTTCCTACATTTTTGGCCACATGTTCCTTGAGCTTTCATAGAGTCCTTTTCTATATAGAAAATAGAAAGATAATTCAGTCTTTCTTTTAGCATGTATGATAGAAATTTGGTTTTTTCTTATTAATAGTTTAGGAAAGGTTTCTTTCCATTTCACAACTTATTATAGACAGTGACATGTACATTTTTAGGATTGTTGTCAATTTTAGGAAAATCTCTATCAATTTTTTTTCATAGATATGCTGTGATTTTGAGAATAATTTTTCACAGATCAGGTCCAGTCTCCCTACACTTATCTTTCCTCTATTACCTTCTACATACTTTTGGTTCCAGGCACCACAGGACAGGTTCGTATCACAATATGGCCCTGTCCTTCGTGTTACAGTATGAGGTTAGTCAGCCTCTTGAGAAGTAGGATTATTTTATCAGGATGCTTAGCAACAGCTTAACTGTACAAAGAAATGGGGTTGCAAATCTGCATAGATATATCCCATTAAACATGACTAAAAGGGTCCTGTTGTAGGTTGAATAATGGCAGCCCAAAGATATCATGTCTTAATCCCTGGAACACGCAGATGTTACTTTATAAGCAAAAAGGATTTGGGGAATATGATTTAGGATCTTAAGATAAGGAAATTATCCTGGATTATCCAGGTGAACCCTAAAGACCATCACAAGTGTCCTTATAAGAGACAGGGAGACTGAGATTACACACACAGAGGAGAAGGTGACGTGAAGACAGCGACAGAGACTGGAATGATGCAGTCACAAGCCAAAGAACACCAAGGAAGGCTGGCAGCCACCGAATGCTAGAAGAGGCAAGAAATGAATTCTCCCCCAGAGCCTCCTGAGAGAGTCCCGCTGCCACCTTGATTTTGGACTTCTGGCCTCCAAAACTGTAAGAGAATACACTTCTATTGTTTTAAGCCACCAGATTTGTGATGATTTATTACAGTAGCCTTAGGGAACCAGTATAGATCTTTAGTTCAACTTCCCTGTAGCCAGATCCAACATAGGGCCACAGTTTTTCCACCACTACTTTACATTAGGGGAAGTGGAGAAGAGGAGAAGTTGGAGGGGAAGGAGACGGTGATCTTAAGCAATTGCTGTTGAAATATATACTTTTGGAAACTGTATACAATTATACGACAATGTGAGCCTATCATGGAGGTCCCTCCCAGGACCTTAGAAGGGGCCCAGGTGAAAGAGGGGCTCTGAAGCTTCAGTCTCATTAGCTTCACAGTGAATCTCCCTCAGCCTCAACTCAGCCTCAGTGGTTGTGTTGAGGAAGGTCTAAAAGAAGGGTCTTATGTTTTGGGAAGGACCAATTTGGAAAAAAGCAGGATCTTCATAGCACGAGTATAATGGAAACCAGTTTATGGTAGGGGGTGGAGATAACAGAGGATGTAGAAGAAATAGAATAAGAGTGATGACAATAGCATTTAAAAAAAATGCTACATGACTGTGGTCCTCTCCTTCTCACTAGAAGAGGTGGGAAAGTTTAAGCTTTCTTCTTGTCTCTGTGTACCCTACCCCCAGAGAGACACTGGTTTCCTCTTCTTCTCCCGTAACAATTGCACTTCTTTGTACTTGAATTTTAGCCAGAGTCTATAATTATTTCTTTCTAAAAATTAATTAATTTAGTTTTGGCTGTGTTGGGTCTTCGTTGCTGTGTGCACGCTTTCTCTAGTTGCAGTGAGCAGGGGCTACTCTTCGCTGTGCACGGGCCTCTCATTGCGGTGGCTTCTTTTGTTGTGGAGCACGGGCTCTAGGCACACGGGCTTCAGTATTTGTGGCTCATGGGCTCTAGAGCGCAGGCTCAGTAGTTGGGGTGCACGGGCTTAGTTGCTCTGCGGCATGTGGGACCTTTCCGGACCAGGGATCGAACCCGTGTCCCCTGCATTGGCAGGCAGATTCTTAACCACTGCGCCACCAGGGAAGTCCCTATAATTATCTCTTTACATATCTATTCCCTCTGTCAAGGTTTCGAGCTCTGTGAGAATAAGAACTATGCCTGATTTACCTTTGTAAACTGGTTGAATTAAAAAGAATTATAAGAGATTAAGAAAACCTGGGAAGGGGTCCTAAAGTACAGACTCAGACCACCCCAGTTTCCATCTGCATGCCCTCTCCTCTCTACTGCCCTGGCAATAGAATCTTTCTCAAGTCAAGGGAAGGAGAACTGACCTTCTCAGCATGTGTTATCACCAATCTACTGTTTACAGCATTGAATATTGATTTTTGGTACTCAAAACACCGTGCTGTCGAGACTCAAAACCCATTCTTTCAACCTACTGTTTCTGCTAGGAGTTACAACCATCTATTTGAAAATCGCCCATCAATCCCTACCCCAGCTGAGAGATTATTCTTTTGCTCTGCTGTATCTTTCTTACACTGATTCAGTAACTCCTGGGTGGCCAAGCAGATGAGGTGAGACAGGAGTCATGGGACAAAGGTACTTAAGAAAAAATGAAAATAAAAGCCTATCAGTTAATATTAAAATATTAGCCCACTACCATTATGTCTCTATATCAGATCATCTGTCCCAAAGCCTCACGGGTCTGGCTGGTATGCCATTTTTGTCATATTTTGGAAACCCTGCAATAGATCATGCAAAAGTTCAGGTCATTTGTGATAGTTATTAATGCTCTTCACTAATATTCCAGTTCTCTCTCCTTCCAGTGCACATGGCAGGATTTTTTTTTTCTTGCCACTTGAAATTAGTTTTACCCATTTGGCGTGAGTGGACATAACATGTATGAGCTCAAAAAGGAACTCTTAGAGCCACAGTGGGATTCACTCTGCTCTCTTTTCCTTTAGCCTGAGTACGGGAGTGAGGAGACACAGAGCAGGGATCCCAGCTGACCCTCAATAGACTTGTAGTACAAGTGAGAAATAGACCGTTATTTGTTTCTTTGTTTGTTTGTTTTGGCCCCATCGTGCGCCTTGTGGGATCTTAGTTTCCCGACCAGGGATCGAACCCAGGGGCCATGGTAGTGAGAACGCAGAGTCCTAACCACTGGACCACGAGGGAATTCCCTAGACCCGTTATTTGTGAAGTCTCTGTAATGTTGCATTTGTTTGTCAATGCAGCATAAACTAACCTCTCTTGATTATTACAAATGTGAGAACATAGCTCTCCCACAAAACAGTAATAGCCTCAAGTTTCCCTCATTTACATGAAAAGACAGATATTTGCAAAAGGCGTGTGTGTTGTGTGTGTGTGTGTGTGTGTGTGTCTGGCTACTGGCACCTGGATATCATTGGAATTACATAGATAAAAAGCTAATTGTGGGTGGGGGGAAGCTATACTGCCAAAGAAACCACAGGCCTGGAAAAGAAAGTCTGTGACAGGTTGACATGACCGAGCAAAAGCAGATTGAGAAAACTGCTCAAGGAGGGCATATTCTCCCATGCCTTTGTACATGAGGCCAAGAAGGATGACTAAGGCCTATGAAGCAGAGTTGGGGCTGAATAATTACCATCCACCCCTCCCGACAGAAGCCCGCTCCACAACGTCCGCCCAGTAGAATCTCTGCAGACCAAGGTCTTCCATTTTTCCAATTTTTAAATAGGATTGTTATGCCTGTTAGCCTGCCTCTATTCTAGCATGTATGTTGTATATGTGGGGACACTTTTAAGTTTGGTTCCATAAGTCTCTGGTTCAAGGGCAGTCTATCCAGAACTCATGTAGTCATCACTGCATATCACTCCTAGATGTAGAGACTACCATGTATCACCCAGAGATGTTGGACTTTGAGCTTGATGCCAAGACTGAATGGCATTTTTTTTTTTTATTTTGGCTGCACCACGCGGCATGCAGGATCTTAGTTCCCCGACCCGGGACTGAATCCACGCCCCCTGCAGTGGAAGTGTGGAGTCTTAACCACTGGACCCCCAGGGAAGTCACTGGATGGCATTTTTGGATTGCCTCCTTTGGGGTAAGTATGAGTGTCTTCTGCATAAAAGGAGAGTAAACTGAACATTTAGTGATCAGAATGGCAGATTGTTAAAGGCATTAGGATTTTTCACAACATTCTGTTCCCTCTCCTTTGAGGCACACGGTGGGGTTGTGTTTCCACCTGTGTGAAGTTAGGTGCAGCCACATGACTGACACTGGCCAGTGAAATGTGAGCAGAAGTGATGTGTATCACTGTCGGGCAGGAGCTCTGAGAGCCACTGCATACTTTGCCATGTTTTCAGAGGATGGTTGCCCTCAGTCTGAGTCCCAGAGTGTGGATGGCAACAGTGTGGAGCAAGATCCCCAGTCAGCCATGAAGACCAAGCAATAAATACACCTCTCTTATTTGAAGTCACTGAGATTTAAGTATTGCTGGTTTCCACAGTATTGCCTTGCCTACCATGACTGATACAGGCTCTCTTACACAGTCCAGGACATTCTGGCAGGATCCAGTAATCTTGGCTGACGCTTAGTGTCCAATCCTGAGAGTGACCCCCAAATCTATATCTAAACTCTCAAGTTCACGTCTCTTAGCCTTCAACTCCTCTGGCCACCTCTTGATTTGTGGGGGAGGCCCCATGGACATCCACCATACTACATGGCACACCTTATGGGAAATTCTCTATCTAAAATAAACCCTCTGATCTTGGGGAAATGTTTCCTCTCAAACATCCATCTCCTCATTTGCCCAGATCTGCTTCTCAGAGCCTGGCGTGTCTAAAACAAAAAGCTGGGTGGGGAGGCTTCCTTGGTACCTCAAAAATGATATCTTTAGCTTTACAGTACACAAATCAATAATGATTCCATCAGCAAAGAGCTCTGAACTCAGAAACCAAGACTTTTTAGTTTAGAGTAGGGATGGGAATAATCCGCATACCTTTCACAGAAAGAGGACAAGAACAAAACATAAGCTAATATCTCTATAGATCATTCTGACACATGTGTCATTGATAAAACAAGAGATTCAACTCGGGAATTCAGATTCACAATGGGCAGCAAACTATTCCCTTGTAAGAACTTAATATACATCCTTGTAATCAAAGGTCATTGAGAGTGGACAAAGGGAAAAAGGAAGGAACTAGCATTGTGGGGATCCCACTATGTTCTGGTACTTTACCACATTTAATCCTCTAAGTGGCCATATGAGGGAACTGTTATCATTTTTCTCAGTGAAGACAGTAGGGTTCAGTGAACTTAAGCCACTTGCCTCAGATCACAGAGTACGTAAATGGCAGAGCTGGGATTCCAATCAGATGTCCCTAACTGCAAAGGGTTTACTTACAGTTGGAGTCTTCCTTCTCTACCTGCCGCCACATCTAAATAAAATTAAAAGAGAGAAAATATTTACTACAGTACAGTAAGAGAAATACGATGCAAAAATAAATGACTTTTTCTTAATATGAGTAAAATTCTCATTTCGAACATTGAAATATTTAATCCATTATAAAAGCTGCCCATTAAAGTGCCACTTAGGTAGTCACTATATTTATATACTTTATTTAAGAAATCTTGCAAGATTGACCCTTTGGCTAGAAACAAAATCAATAGTGTCATCTTTCAGACATCAGATAAAGGACAGTGAGAGATTCCTTACAGCTACAGTCTGGGAAACGCATCATGTCCCTTTTTGGCCATCAAATCTGAACCTTGATTCTGTGTCCATGTAGCTCTCACCTAAAGGAAAATTGGGGAGAGCACATTCACAGAATTTTAAAATTTACAGTAGAATGTTTCTTGGCTAAGACCAGTGTTTGATGTGTATAGAGGTACAGCTTTAATCCCTACAGGATGGACAAAGCCAAAGAGGCTGAGCTGGGGGAGTGCTGAATAAACTTATAGGAAAGAGAACAAAACATAAGCTAATATCTCAATAGAGATATTAAGATATCTCTATTATATCTATTATACCCATAGGTTTGTGAATTCCCAGAGAGTAGTGACTATGTTTAACTCCTTACTGTGTTCTCAGAGCTTAACACAAATCAAGACACAATGAAAGTTTAAATTAAGGGAACAGCATGGGCTTTTGAGTCATCACTAGGGTTCAAAGCTGGGTGGCTTCTCCTATCTCTTGTTAGACAGAGTTTAAGATATTTACCTTTGTTGAGATGGAGCTCCACGTTTGTAAGATGGAGAAAATAATATCTCTCTTACAAGATTCTTATAAGCATGATTCAGGTGATTCTTATGCAAATCCTTCTTTAGAAGCTTAAAGCCCCTGACCCCTATCATGGATTTATTAGTTCTTCTGTCTCTCAAGAAAAAGATGGAAATAAAAAACTGTGTCTATTAACTCTTCTAAAATTAGTCCAAAAAAATTCTCAGTGTTCCTTTTGCAGAAAGATATATTTCATGCTATTGCAATGAATGGAACATGTAATGCTTGCACAGTCTCTGACAAGTGTCTTTGTCTAAAGCTTATGCTAGCAGATGTTCAATATTGGTTCTAAAGTATAGGAAAAGGACTTTCCTGGTGGCACAGTGGTTAAGAATCCGCCTGCCAATGCAGGGGACATGGGTTCGAGCCCTGGTCTGGGAAGATCCCACATGCCACGGAGCAACTAAGCCCGTGCACCACAACTACTGAGCCTGCGTGCCACAACTACTGAAGCCCGTGTGCCTAGAGCCCATGCTCCGCAACAAGAGAAGCCACTGCAATGAGAAGTCCGCACACTGCAACGAAGAGTAGCCCCTGCTCACTGCAACGAAGACCCAACGCAGCCGAAAATAAAATATAAATAAATAAATAAATTTATTTTTTAAAAAAGTATAGGAAAAGACCTTCCTTGGGACCTAATGAAACTTAAAAGCTTTTGCACAGCAAAGGAAACCATAAACAAGACGAAAAGACAACGCTCAGAATGGGAGAAAATATTTGCAAATGAAGCAACTGACAAAGGATTAATCTC
>NC_041234.1:25498128-25498595 GCF_002837175.3 Physeter macrocephalus | reverse complement strand
TAAATAGACCTTTCTCCAAAGAAGATATACAGATTGCCAACAAACACATGAAAGAATGCTGAACATCATTAATCATTAGAGAAATGCAAATCAAAACTACAATGAGATATCACCTCACACCAGTCAGAATGGCCATCATCAAAAAATCTAGAAACAATAAATGCTGGAGAGGGTGTGGAGAAAAGGGAACACTCTTGCACTGTTGGTGGGAATGTAAATTGATACAGCCACTAGGGAGAACAGTATGGAGATTCCTTAAAAATCTAAAAAGAGAACTACCCTACGACCCAGCAATCCCACTACAGGGCATATACCCTGAGAAAACCATAATTCAAAAAGAGTCATGTACCACAATGTTCATTGCAGCTCTATTTACAATAGCCAGGACATGGAAGCAACCTAAGTGTCCAGGGACAGATGAATGGATAAAGAAGATGTGGCACATATATACAATGGAATATTACTCA
>NC_041234.1:25461138-25498100 GCF_002837175.3 Physeter macrocephalus | reverse complement strand
TACTACCAAATGTAAAATAGCTAGTGGGAAGCAGCCGCATAGCACAGGGAGATCAGCTCGGTGCTTTGTGACCACCTAGAGGAGTGGGATAGGGAGGGTGGAAGGGAGACGCAAGAAGGAGGAGATATGGGGATATATGTATATGTATAGGTGATTCACTTTTTTATAAAGCAGAAACTAACACACCATTGTAAAGCAATTATACCCCAATAAAGATGTTAGAAAAAAAAAGACATTCCTATTGATCCACCTCAATAAGGGCATGGAGCTTTGGTTGGATCTCACCATAGCCAATCATTTCTGTCCTAGAAGAAATTATAAAAGGATCATGAATCCTGATTTTGAAACAGATGTCCAGTATAAGGGTAAAACCTCCTATGCCTGTCCATCCACTCCACCCCTACCTCGGGATGGCGATTTTGCTTAGACATGTGAAAACTAGGAGAACTCTCACATGCAAAAGGCTGAAACCAGTAAGGGTCAGAACTGGCTGCTGTGTAATATTGTTCTAAGTAGATAATAAAAGAATAAAAACACCCATTAGCTATTGCCTAGATTTTTGTTATCCTAAAATTTCCACCTCTTTGCTTATATTAATAATGAGCCCAGACTTCCAGTCCAGACAAGATTATATAGACCCCTTTTGCCTAGCTCCTCTCCACTAAGCACAACTATAAAGCCTGGAAATTATGAAAGAAACCACTGAAGGAGAAGGTCTCTTTTGAGACCCCAGGATTGGAGGAACAACCCAGTAACACAGTATCTTACGTGTTACTTCCACCACCCAATGGAAGAAGACAACCCAAATTGAACCCTTCCTACCCATGACCTAGCAACAGCAGACAGCCCAAGGCTCATTCTGTCCCCGGATTGAAACTGAATTCCATCTGACAACATCAGGCAAGACATCATTCACAAGAGGTACCAATAGGGAGCCTCACCAACAATAAGCAGCCTGGAGAAGCACTCTCCATCTTGGTCGTGCCTTAGGCTCCCCTACCCCACAGAGAGATACTGCGGCTGGTGGATGGAACCAGCAAGAGGCAACTTCACTACAGCAAGTGGCTCCATCCAGGAAGCTTCTTTGTCCCCCTGAGGCCGAAACTCTCTTCTCTCACTCAGAAAGACCCTGTAGTTGAACTCTCAGGCATTTATTCTAGAGAAATGGACACTTATGTCCATAGAACAACATGTACACGAATGTCAATAACAGTTTTAATCATTATAGCAAAGACTGGAATTAGCCTAGATATCCTTCAAAAATTGAATAGCTAAACAAACTGTGGTATATGTATATATACATGTGGAATACTATTCAGCAATAAAAAGGAATGAACTATTGATACATACGACAATTTGGATGAATCTCTGAAATTATACTGACTGAAAAAAAGCCAACCCTAAAGGGTTATATACTGTATGATTCCACTAATATAAAATTTTTGAAATGACAAAATTTTAGAAACGGAGGTCAGATTAGTCATTGCCAGGGATTCAGGATAGGGAAGGAGCTGGACATGTTATGAAAGGAGAACACAAGGTATCCTTGTGTTGATGGAACTGTTTGTTCTGGGTCTTGACTGTGGTGGTGGACACACAAACCTACACATAGGTTAAAATTGAATAGAACCAAGCACACACACACAGACAGTTTACACTTTTTTTATTCCCACTCAAAATCATGGGACCTTATCAAATTGTCCCTCTCCCAGAATGCTATAAAACCAAACCACAGAGTCCTGTACAAACTATAGCCTTAACACCGTTGCAGTGGGTTGACTTCCACTGTCTCCCAGGGCTCTTCCATAACCAGCCTGAGGCGGTACAGGCCTTGCCACTGAATAGGTCATTGTAGGCTCCAATAGCCCTTGCCCAAATAGCCCTAGAGGTCACCAAGGAGCTCACAGCCAGTGGACAAAAAAAAGACTCATATGCAATAGTTTGCTTAACCTGATGTAAATCCTATAAAAGAAGTACATAAACTTTGAGAAGATGTATATAAGAGAGATTAAGGGAATGAGCTGTGGATTAACTCAGAACTGGGATTCAGTCCTAAATCTACCTAAAATTACAAGTATAACTTTGTGCAAATTAAATCTCAGTTTCCACATATGTAAAATGGGGAGGACAAGAGCATCTTCTTATGTAATGTAGGTGTTGAGAGGATTAAATGAGATTTGTATGTAAAGTGGGTACTGCACTGTTCTGGACTAAATTGTGTCCCTGCAAAATGCCTGTGTTGTAGCCCTAACCCCCAGTGCGGATAATTTTGGAGATGGAAACTTGAAGGAAGTTATTAAGGTTAAATGAGGTCATAACGGTGTGGGCCTAATCCAGTAAGACTGTTATCTTTATAAGAAGAGGAAGAGACACCAGGGACATGCATGCACAGAGGAAAGACCGTGTGAGGACACAGTGAGAAGGCGGCCATCTGCAAGCCAAAGAGAGAGGCCTCAAAGGAGAAACTGAACTGCTGATACCTTGATCTTGGACTTCCAGCCTCCAGAACTGTGAGAAATAAATTTCTGTTGTTTAAGCCACCCAGTCTATGGTATGTTGTTATGGAAGTCTATGCTGACTAATACATGCACCATCCGACATAGAGTTATGTGCTCAATAAATACGAGCTATAATAATGATGCCTATTGTTACAATTAATGTAAGTAAATTTACAGGCCCTGTGGCAAAAGACGTGTTTCCTACATTCTTAGGGGCCCAAGAGGCTTCTGTTGGTAGGTATGGGGCTGTGATCAAAAGGGTAGAGCTCAAAGGACAGAGAACAAGCAAAGTGAAGCTGGGTGTGGGCTTTTCTGACATGTGCTCATGCAAAGAGGAGATGACCATAGAGCAACGGAAGGAGCTCAGTGGAAAGACAGACAGCTGGCAAAGCAGCCTCTAGCGGCAGGGAGGACTCACCCAGGGAGAGCAGCACTGCGGTTGGGTTCTGGGACCAGAGCCAATCTAGGGCTTCCTATGGGATAGCCATAAGCAGAAGGATGAAAAGGCCAACATGAGTCAAAATTCCTAGAGAATGCTGAGATTTAATACTTGGAAGATGACATCTAAATGTCAAATCCAAATTGCTGGGGCTGGGGAAAAACATGAGAGACAGGGACAAGGTTCAACAACAAGGAGAAATTGGAACATGTGCCATAGAGAACTGTGGAGAACAGCACTGAACTACTTGCTGTTTGCTTTCGTTTGTTACTGTGTGCTGTAGAGTGGGTATGACTAGAGTTGAAAGCTACAAGGTTAGTGAGAGAGGTCCCCAAGTCCAGGTTTTATAATAAGAAGAAACAGCTAATACTCAAGGCATCACAATAGACCTTGAAATGAGCAAAAGGAATCACAGAAAAAGCCAGAATTCAACAGATCCTTCAAACAAACCTGAAAAAAATGGACCCTAAATGATTGCTCATCACCTGGTATCTTGCACAAACAATATTAGAGTAAGTAAATAGGCCAAAAGTGCCACCAGCACTAACTGGGCATTCCACCAGGTGACCCTAGGCTATACTCCTCTGAGATAAATGAGAGGTCAGCAAACTTTTTCTATAAGGACCAGCTAATAAATATTTTAGGCTTTGTGGGCCACATAATCTCTGTCACAACCATTCAACACTTGTAGACCAAAAGCAGACATTGACTATATGTAAACAAATGCACACGGCTATGTGCCAGTAAAACTTATACGTGGACACAAATTTGAATTTCATATAATTTTTATGTGTCATGAAATATTATTCTTGTTTTTTCAACCATTTAAAAATGCAAAAGCCATTCTTAGCTGTGGGCCACAAGAAAGCATGCAGCAGGCCATATTTGTCTTGTGGGCTATAGTTTGCTGAACCCAGATATAAAGAGCGCATAGCCCACCAGCGCTAACTGCATTCCACCAGGTAACCAGTGATATTTGCTCCTGTGAGATAGACAAGCAATTTGGGTTATGAATGTAAGAGGTGACTTGGTTTTATTAGTATTGTTATGCATTTTAAACAATACTTGTTCTTGTAAAATAATTAGCCATGTTTTGAATCAACTCTTTTGTTTCTGATGCTAATTGTTGAGGCTTACGGCCCCTTTGATGGGCTAAAGAGCATTGCTTGATCCTTTGAAGCTCTGCCTTTAGAAAATATCCTGAACCCATTCATTTCTTATTTCTCTAGTTTAAGTCACCATCATCTCTTGCCTGGACCACAATACCCTCCCAATTTTCTCTCTTCTCCCCACTACAGTCTCTTCTTCATACAGCAGCCAAGTAACCCCTTTAAAAGATAAGACTAATAGCATCACTCCTCTGCTTAGAACCCTACAGAATCTTTGCACAATACTTTTAATCACCTACATGAGTCCTTATCAAACTCTCTGTTGCAGGATGGATTCCCCATCCGAGATGGAGTTTAGAGGGCAGGGTATTTATTAGGGAGTGCCCTTGGGATCAGTATGTGTGGAAAGGAGGGGAACAAAGCAAGCGTGCTAGAAGAAAACATCCAACTGCAATGCAGGCTCAACAATAGTCTTGGCCAACCTCATGGTGAGCTCTGGAGCTAGAATGGCCCTTTAGAGTTGTTCCAAGTTAGGCCAAGATGCTGGGCCTTTACACTCCCTCAGCGATCACTCATTGGATACAGGCAGCGCTGGGAAGAGGCATGGACTTAGTTGACATGGCTCTCAGCAGATGGGGCAGTCCATTAAAGGTCTGTCCATAGCACTCCTAAAGCTGGGGCAACAGGTCCCTTAAAGGGAATCTGGTCAGTGCATCACAGTGCCCAATACACTCTCCCACCTCATCTCCTATCATTCTTCCACTGGTCCGTCAGCTCCACGTAAAACAGCCTTCTAGCTGTTCCTCAAGTAAGTCAAGTACAATCATGCCTCAGGAGCCTTGCCCTTGCTCTTCCCTCTCCCTGGAGCACACTTATCTGCTTGGATTAATTCCTTCCTTTATCTAAGTCTCTTCTCAAATGGAGCCACCTCAGAGAGAGAACTTCTCTAACAACCCTACCCAAAATAGCAACCCCTGTCACCCTCTATCTCTCTACCCTATTTAATTTTTCTTCATAGTACTTACTACTATCTGATAACTAGAATATATTTCTGTTTCCTTGATGGCTTATTATCTCTTATTAGAATATAAACTCCTGAACAGACTTGTGGTTGCCAAGTGGGAAGGGGGTTGGGGGAGGGAAGGATTGGGAGTTTGTGGTTAGCAGATGCAAACTATCATATATAGAATGGATAAGCAACAAGGTCTTATCATATAGCACAGGGAACTATATTCAACATCCTGTGATAACCATAATGGAAAAGAAAAAAATAAGTAAAATAAATAGAATATAAGCTCCTTGAATTCAGGATTTATCCATCTCATTCATTGCTCTATCTCCAGAGCCTAGAGCAACACATGACACAAAACAAGTCTTCAATAAATGATTATTGAATCAATACAAGAAGAATGAATTGCTTCACACTGATTCATAACACTGGCATCTGTAGGATCAGCTTCTGATTATTTAAATGCAGGTAATGGTTTCACTGCTCTGACACTGGCAGTTCTCCACCCCCTCCCCCCACAGCTGGCCAGCAGATTTCCCTAGAACACAGAGTTCAGTCCCCCGGTCTATTTTCATAACCAACACAATTTCAGAGCTTTCTCTTACCACATCCCCTCCCCCATCCTTTCTTTAACCTCTTTGACACACAATCCCAAACCAACTTCCTCTGAATTTATTATATGAATATGCTTGGGGCAGGAGAGAAGAAGGAAAGGAAGGGGGAGAGCATGCACTATTAGTCTGACAATGACATTAGACCAATGATATTGAAAATCCATCCTTTCATTCTTATTTTATCTAATTTTTGCCTGAAGGCTGCACCTACAATCAGTCTCCATTTTAGAACTGTCTAGTTAGAAAAACTGATTTGACTAAATTAAATTCAAAGCAGTATGAATTCAGTAAAATCTTTTGTTCCTCTTCTATGACACTGAATTTTAATTTTAAGTAACTCATGTATTTTCTACCTTGGCCCGGAAAGAATGACATCTTTTTATTGAGTTATGTATGCACTGTGCTAATGATTCTTGTTCTGATATTATTGAGATGATATCAATCAGTAAAATTTTATTCAGCATGTACTCTTTTTTAAGGACATTACTATGTCCCTGGCGTTAAAAAGTATAATATAATTTCTGCTTCAAGGACCTTATGATATCATAGGAGAATATAACATATACAGCATATAAACAGTTAAAAATACAAAAGAATATAGAATTAGAATTGCTTGTGAGTGGGTCACAAAGTGATGTGTGGAAAATGAACCATAGGATATTTACTTAATATCTATTGTGGAGGGCTAGAGGCCCAATGTATCAAGTAGGTTTCTTAACCTGGAAGCAACAGGAATTGCCCTGCAGGATTTAAGCAGGAGAAAAAATTCACTGAAAGTATATTGGGGCTGTAGAATTATTCAGAAAGCCATAAAACCAGGCTTGTAAAACAGGCAGCCAAGATCTTGTTATAGGAATAAGAACTGTGAGGGTTGGGAGAGAGGATTTCTGCCACCTTCATGAACATTGGCCACCACAGCCTGCATTGCTAATTGTGCTATCACTGCCACTCCTGGAATGGCAAACACTGCTACTGCAAATGTGTTCTCCACAGTACCTGCTTCTTACCACTCTTAGCTTCTAATAGATCTAACTAGGTCACCTGCCACTGCTCAAGGGAGCCTGGGGAAACAAGTATTTTTTGTTTCAGCTTTTACAGTGGGCAATTTTCCAAATCAAGACTGGTCCATCAGGTGCTAAGCATGAAAAGCAAAAACGAACAGATGTTCACATACCTAAGAAATAGTAAATCCTGTCACTGCCCCTTAAGAAACTGGCATTTTAGATGATGAAACAGGCTTTCACAATTTTATTGATCAATCAACATTTTAGCCTCTACTAGGTGCAAGGCATTGTGTTAAGAGCTGTGAATATTCTAAATAAGAGAAACACAATTCTTGCCTTAAATAACTTTTTCCTCTTGGGAGGGGAAAATAGTGTCAAAATAACAGAATTCAGGAGCAGGGCTAACTCTTGCCCATTCTTAGATGCAATAAATATTGGTGTGTTTTTGTTTGTTTGTTTTTTGTTTTTTTGCGGTACGTGGGCCTCTCACTGTTGTGGCCTCTCCCTTTGCGGAGCACAGGCTCTGGACGTGCAGGCTCAGCGGCCAAGGCTCATGGGCCCAGCCGCTCCGCGGCCTGTGGGATCTTCTGGGACCGGGGCACGAACCCGTGTCCCCTGCATTGGCAGGCAGACTCTCAACCACTGCGCCACCAGGGAAGCCCCAAAATTGTTTTTTCATTCTTGTTTGAGTAGTAACTGTGAGGCAGCCATATTTTGAACAGAATTCGATATATGTTTGATGTCTAATAAATATTTTTAATAATGAGTGCTTCTGGAAAAATAACATCCAAGAATATCCTGGCAGATGGTAAAACATTTTTGTAGATTTAATTTCTGCCAAAGCAACCATCTATCTTAACTTGTGAGTGGTAGAAAATCAAACAGAAAATTAGAGACAACTAGACAAAGCATGAGAAATGTCTGGCCTGAGCTGTAGAGGAGGCTTATTCATTTGCCATGGTTAGACTAACTGTATCTTTCCTTTAGCTCCCATGAGGAGGTAGCAGGGAAAAAATGCCAGTATAAACAAGGTTATACATTGTATTATCTCTTATTTGAGTCTACAGGATCAATGGGGAAAAAATAACAACAATCCCATATTTACAATAAACTTGTTTCTTGCATGTCAAACTAATAGCAAGGAATTTCTAACATGGTTAAATTTCCATCAGGAAGCGACTGGACTCTATTCTAATCATCCCCAATTTATAATTTACTAAAAAAGTGCTGAGGCACAAAGAGTTTGAATCTTTGTGTGGCTGAACCACAGTGACTCCATTTTGTCAGCTCCATCTTGGGCCTGCACTCCTACCCCCTCCCCTTTTTGTGTTACTGAACTTTAGCCCACTCACAAGGAATGCACCCAAGTCAGATAAGTTCCCTATCAACTTCTACCCTTGCTTTCATCTGATATGAAAACTGGAAGAGTACCTTTTGCTGATGCAGATGGTTAATGGTCATGAGATGCCCGGAGGGAGAAAAAATCCCCTCTTCCAGTTGGTGTGGACTGCTTTTTCACTTGCTAGTCAGATTCTATTTTTAGCTTTGGCCCCTTTAAATTCCCGTGTACTCCTTTCTGTGGTGTGGAGTACAGCTGCAAATGCCTCTGGATCTTCCATCTGCCTGATCCTTCCTGCCTGTAAGTTACCCACAATAAACTTCATAACTGCACTTTACAGAGTTGCCCGCTTCATTTTTCAGTCTCAAAGTTCCTTCTCAGTTTGGAGGATATTATTCTATATCTCCACTTCCCAACAATCATTTACTAGAGACCAGAAATTAAAACTGAATTTTCCATTGGTCCAGTTCATGTCTTAGATTTGTTCTAGAAAATACATCCTGTTCAAACAATTCTAAAGGATGCTGTGGGGCATGAGAAGATGGGAAAGATCCTCTACTCTATAAGTCAAGCGTTAGGACAGTTGAGATTCCACAAAATAGTCTGCTTTGTTCTAGTTCTATTCAACATGGTGCTGAAAGCGTCTCAGCCAATCAGTATGATGCAGATGAAAATAGAAAGGGCCCTGTGTTCTTTCCAGGGTATGTGTCCACTAAATACAGTAAACTAAGATGATAACGTGTGTGTCTGTGTACGTGTGAATATGCATATGTGTGTGCTGGCATACAATATAGTGAAAATCACCCAGACACAGTAAGCCTAATACTATCCTACACATGAGGAAGCATGCATTGTTTGAACACTGGGAAAGAAAAGGAAACTCCCACCCTGTTAATCCTGTCCTTCCTTTTCTACTTTGAGTTGGCAGTTTCTGTGTACTTTTTGGCACTTACAAACAGTATGTAGAGAGAGGGACTGACTCCAACCTCATGACCTCTGAGTTTAGGATTCCTCTTTTTCCATAAGAACAGTTACCCTTAGTACACTCCAGGATACTTATCTTTCTTTTCATATAAATCCTCTACTCCTTCATAATTGCTCCATCTGATTCCCAATTGGGATAACTGGACAAAATAAGATTTATATTTCTGAAGAATTTTTGCTCAAAGTCATCAACCCATTATCTATGAGTGTATTACCTCCTGACTTTTAAATTTATCGTATGGACCTCCCTCAGTTTATTTATCCAAAAAGTGGGAATAATAGTTCGTGCTCCACTTACCTTTTAGGATTATTTTGTTAAGAAAAATATTCAGGAAATTTCCATTTCATTGTCAACTGTAAGACGTCATTTCATCTAAGTTGCTGTAGGTTGCCCGATATATTTCAAGATCGTAGGCATTTCTGGTGACCAAAAAGAGGTGGGACTAGGGAATCTTGTTGCCTGTTGGCACAAAGAAGTGAGGAAACCAATGTGTGTATTTCATTTGAGCCCATTTTTTTCCAAATGAAGGAGAGATTGGTTTCATCATTAGCTCCTCTGAGGCTCTCTGACTCAGAATGGTTAAAATCCTCCCATATCACTTTTTTTTCCAAACTAACCTCTAAGCTCCTTGAAGGCAAGGGCTATATGTTATGCTTTTCTTTGTCCCTTGCTAGTTTCTTAACAAACATCAGTTGCCTCTAGAAAAATTAACACAAGTCATTGGAGGGTGAGATGAAAGAGCTAGATCTTATGATATATCAGTTCAGGCCTGTCCCCCTCCCCCGTTTTATCATGTAAACCTTGATTATTTTTTTGCATTAAGGTTTAAATATACAATAAGTTGGGCTTCCCTGGTGGCGCAGTGGTTGCGCGTCCGCCTGCCGATGCAGGGGAAACAGGTTTGGGCCCCCGGTCCGGGAGGGTCCCACGTGCCGCGGAGCGGCTGGGCCCGTGAGCCGTGGCCGCTGGGTCTGCGCGTCCGGAGCCTGTGCTCCGCAACGGGAGGGGCCGCAGCAGAGAGAGGCCCGCATACCACAAAAAAAAAAAAAAAAAAAAAAAATATATATATATATATATACACAATAAGTTAAATCTCTTAAAGTGACTGTCTTTAAAACCATACAGTTGAGGGAAACCTCTCTATATCTGATATGGCCTTAATCTGAAGAGAAAGGAAATTAAACCAAGAAATGACCCAAAAGAGCATATTACACATACTCAGAAGTTGCAAATGACCTAGAGGAAGAGCAGTTGATGTGGATGATGTGACTGACTTTAGCCTGTTTGGGGTCTGTTGGGATGTATAAAAGGATACTCAGTGTGTTGAGCCTCCCCTGCATTCACCCCTAAGCACCTGAAGTCCCATTCATCTCATCATTTTCATCTTCTCATATTTTGACAGTTTTTCTCAGTCCTTTAAAAGTCTCATTGATTTCACTAATGAACAGAGTGCTGAAAATTTGCTCATTTGCAAACCTGTGGTTTCATGGCCAAGCTGCTGCTATCTTTTCCCAGATGACATTTCCAGAACTGAAAGTGCCCGCATACAGAGCAGTCCTCAGAGGATGCAAATGCATTCATGGATGAGAAATGAAATTGCAAGTTTATGGAGTGTCATTTCATATCTAGGCAGCCACGTTGTGCCTGGGTCTTTGGTTCAAAAAACTAGTACCATTATTGCTCTGATAGAAAAAAAAAAATAAGTCAAATTTCGTGAATTTTGGGGTCTTTCACGGCAGGCTTTTCTTTTTCCCTGATGATGAAAAATATCTAATGCAGAATTCATAGAACTGTCATCAGGACTTGAGATACAGGATTGGGGAATACTCGCTCATTCAATAACTGTGTACTTGGAAAGAGTAATGAAGCCTGAGGCACATTGCTTTGACATTTATTTCAATTATCTATTGCTGTGTAGCAAACTACCGCAAAACTTAGTAGTTTAAAACAACATTCATTTTCTTTTCTCACAATTCTGTGGCCTGAGCTGTGCTCAGCTGGGGGGTTCTTCGGTTAGTCCTCCCAGTGGTCATTAGTGTGTCTAAATTCAGCAGGTTGACCGGCTGGGGGCTCAGCCTAGCCAGGATTCTGGAAAGACTGGGCTTTTCTCTCTCTCCATGTGGCCTCTCCACATGATCTCTCCATGCAGATAGCTGCTCCAGCAGAATAGTCAGACTTTCATGATATCCCAGGCTCCCGAGAGTATAAAGCAGAAGGTGGCAGGCCTTCTTAAGGCTTAGGCCCAGAAATGGCACAGCAGCAATCTCACTTTATTCTTTGGCTAATATAAATACAGGCTCAGCCTAGACATAAGGTGGAAGAACGTGCAAAGACATGGCTACCAAGTGGTTCATTTGGGACCAGCAATGCCACAGACAAGCACCAGGGACACACACACACACACACACACACACACACACACACACACACACCATGTATAGGTGAATATTTGAGCTCTGCAGGCAACTCGAGATGGTTTCCAGTGGCCACTGTGTAATGAATATTAACATCTATGACCTGCAGAGAGAAAGAAAGAAAAACACCTACTCTGAAGACAGGAAAACTGAATTGAAGGTCTGACATTGCCATGTTACATAATCTCTCTGAGCCTCAGTACATTCATGTGAAAAACAGGAATAATGGTGCATATACACTTACTTCAAAGGATTATTATATTAAGAAAACATCTGTGAAATTGCATTTCAAAGTGTAAGGCATCATATAAATGTAAGTTGCTATTAGAGCTGTTGATGAATTTCATGACTGTCATTTTGTGTTTTGCTTTGAGTCCTCTGTGATTTTTGAATTATGTTTGTAATTTTGGATGAGAATTATTATAGCTAACTTTCAGGAAGACCAGAATATTATTAATGGTTCCACAGCTCTTATTATGTTTAGTTTCTTTTTTCAGCAACCAATTTGGATAATGGCTTTAAAATCATGATAGAATATTTGGTTATTACATTACCCTGCATTGATTTTAGGGATAAACATTGTGTATCTTGTGATGAAATAATTTTTCATGCCATCTCCCTAATAGTGGAAGATTAAGATAATTTCCTGCCCTAAGTATTAGGGAGCTACTAATAAGTTATTTACAGTACTCTGATTTATTATTTTTCTACTATTCAAGCTTGTACCATTTAAAAATTGACAGTAAAAGTAAAAATGACAGAATTTTAGTAGGATCCACAGTATCAAACCAGATTTTTCTCTGACAACATTTCAGCCCTCAGACTACTAAAAGTGGGAGAAGGAAGTACAGAGGCTAATTTGGGTCTTTCTCATGTGTAGTGTGGACAGCTTGAAAAATTTGACCACCATCAGAAAGCTCTGTAACTGGGTGACCAAATAAGAGAGGCAGAAAGTATGTCAGCCTCTGTCTACACTCCTCCTGACGACTAGCTGGGCAGTAGTTCCTGCTGGAATCATGCTAATGCAGTCCCGTTGGGATTCACTGCTGAGAACTGCAGGCCACTCCATTTCATGCCTTCTCCTGCTGCAGGTTTCTATAGTGGCTCCCAGTGAAGCCTTAGGTGCTGACAAGCTCTATGACTTGCTGGTGTCAGTGTTACCAAAAAGGAAATTTTTCAGTGTAATGTCTTTCCTAAATTTATATTAAATTATACATGTATTTATTTTATGTATTTTTTGAAATATAGTTGATTTACAATATCATATTAGTTTCTGGTGTACAGCACAGCGATTCAGATACATACATATATATACATATACATATATATATATATATAGAGAGAGAGAGAGAGAGAGTCTTTTACATATTCTTTTCCATTATGGTTTATTACAGGATATTAAATATAGTTCCCTGTGCTATACAGTAGGACCTTGTTGTTTATATATTTTATATATAGTAGTTTATAGCAGCTATGTATTTTAAATAGCAGCAGCTGGAGGAGTCAAATTTCTAAAAACTATGAAGGTATGGAAAAAATAATTTTTGTTTTGTTTCCTTCCTTCCTTCCTTCCTTCCTTTCTTCCTTCCTTCCTTCCTTCCTTCCCTCTTTTCTCCCTCCCTCCTTCCCTCCCTCTCTTCCTTTCTGCCTTTCTCTCCCTCTCTCTCAAGGCAGATGCAGGGTGGATGATAAGGAGGTGGAGGAAAAAAGAAAATGGGAAAATATACATTTATTTATCATTTTTTTAAGTCCTTTACTCCATGAATATGGTTAATATACATTTCTTCTGCAACTAAAAGAACAAGACAACAAAAAACTAGTAAGGGTAAAGATGAATTGAAAAAATCTTGACCTAGTTGACATAGATAGAACATTGCAACCACAACTGCACAATACATATATTTTAAAGACACATGGAACATTTACAAAAAAATGACAAAATTCTGGGCCATAAACCAAGTCTCAACAAATTTCACATGATTAAAATCATAAAGAACAGGGAATCGGTAACATTTTTCTTAAAGGGCTACCCAGTTAAGTATTTTAGGCTCATGGACTAAATGGCCTATATCATAACTATTTATTCTGTAAAGTCCTTTACTCCTTAAAAATCAATATACTGACTTAAGAATCTAAAATATATAAATTGAAGAAACTTTATTTGCTCATAAAATGAAAAGTTGCTAATTAGCAACAAGATAACATATCAAAGTATAAAACTCACTGGTAAAGAAAAAAATAGTTAAATTCAGAATACTCTAATGTTGTAATGGGGGGTAAATCACATAATTCTAGTATGAAGTTAAAAGACAGAAGTATTGTAAATTGCTATAACTATAATAATTTGTTAATGGATATACAATGTAAAAAAATGTAAATTGTGACATCAAAAAACATAAAATATGGAGAGGTAGTATATAAATGTAGAGCTTTTGTGTCCATTTGAAGTTAAGTGTTATCAGCTTAATATAGACTATTATACATGTTTTATGTAAGTGCCATGGTAACCACAAAGCAAAAACCTATAGTAGATACACAAAAGATAAGGAGGACAGAATCAAAACATACCACTGCAGAAAATCATCAAACCACAAAGGAAAAGAACAAGAGAGGAAAAAAGGATCAAAGGAATCATAAAGCAACCAGAAAACAATGAACAAAACATAAATAGTAAGTCCACACCTATCAATAATTTTTTCAAATGTAAATGGGTTAAATTCTCCAATTAAAAGACGTAGAGTTTTGGCTGACTAGATTTTTAAAAATCCAACTATATACCACCTACAGGAGACTCAGTTCAGCTCTAAGAACACAAACACACTGAAAATAAAAGAATAAAAAATACATATTCTATACAAATGGAAGCCAAAAAAAAGCAGGGGTACTATGCTTATATCAGATAAAATAGACTTAAGCCAAAGACTGTAACAAGAGACAAAGAAGGGCATTACATAATGATAAAAGGAGGAATCCAACAAGAGGATATAACATTTGCATACACTTATGCACCCATCACTGGAGAGCCTAAATATATAAAGTAAATATTAACAGATCTGTAGGGAGAAATAGCAATACAATAATAGTAAGGGACTTCAGTACCCCACATTCAACAATGGAGAGATCATCCAGACAGAATATCAATAAAGAAATATTGGCCTTAAACTACTCATTAGACTAGATGGACTTAACATGTGTTTACAGAACATTCCATCCAACAGCAGCAGAATACGCATTCCTCTCAAGCACACATGGAACATTCTCCAGGATAGATCATATGTTAGAACACAAAACAAGTCTTAATAAATTTAAGAACATTTAAATCATTATCAAGTAAATTTTCTGACAACAGTGGTATAAAACCAGAAGTCAATCACAAGAAGAAAACTGGAAATTTCACAAATATATGGAAATTAAACACATTACTGAACAATCAGGGGGTCAAACAAGAAATCAAAAGAAAAAATTTAAAATCTCTTGAGACAAAAGAAAATGGAAGCACAACATACCAAAACTTATGGGATGCAACAAAAGCATTTCTAGGAGGGACGATTATAGCGATAAAGGCCCATATTGAGAAGTGAGAAAGATCTCAAATAAACAACCCAACTTGACACCTCAAGGCACTAGAAAAAGAAGAACAAACTAAGACCAAAGTTAGCAGAAGTAAGAAAATACCAAAGATCAGAATGGAAATACATGAATAGAGACTAAAAAGATAATAGGAAAGATAAAAAAGAGATGGTTTTTTGAAAAGATAAACTAAGTAGACAGACCATTAGCTGGACTCACCAAGAAAAAAAGAGAAAGGATGGTAATAAAATTAGCAATAAAAGAGGATACCTTACAAATAATACCACACAAATACAAAGAATCATAAGAAACTACTATGAAAAATTTTACACCAAAAATTGGATGACCTAGAAGAAATGGGTAAATTCCTAGAAACATACACCTTACCCAGACCGAATCATGAAAAAGTAGAAAGTCTGGACAGACCAATTACTAGTAAGGAGATTGAATCAGTAATCAAAAATCTAACAATCAAAAGTTCAGAACAAGATGGCTTCACTGGTGAATTTTACCAAACACTTAAAGAATTAATGCCAATCCACTTCAAACTCTTCTGAAACGTAGAAGAGGAGGGAACACTTTCAAACTCATTTTACAAAGGCAACATTACCCTGATACCAAAACCAATTGAGGAAAAGAAAATTTTTAAAAGAAAAGAAAATTACAGGTCAATATCCCTCATAAATATAGATGCAAATGTCCACAGAAAAATATTCCAGGGATGCAATGATAGTTCAATATCCACAAATCAATCAATGTGATACACCACATTAATAAAATGAAGGATAAACATCATATGATCATCTCAATAGATGCAGAAAAAGGATTTTACATAATTCAACATCTTTTCTGATAAAAACTCTCAACAAACTGGATATAGAAGCAATGTACCTCACTATAATAAACTCTATATATGACAAGCTCACAGCTAGCATCATACTCAAGGTGAAAAGCTGACAGCATTTCCTCTAAGATCAGGAACAAGACAAGGTTGTCCACTCTTATCATTTTTTTTTTTTTTTTTTTTTTTTGCAGTACATGGGCCTCTCACTGCTGTGGCCTCTCCCGTTGCAGAGCACAGGCTCCGGACGCGCAGGCTCAGCGGCCATGGCTCACGGGCCCAGCTGCTCCGCGGCATGGGGGATCCTCCCGGACCGGGGCATGAACCTGCGTTCCCTGCATCGGCAAGTGGACCCCCAACCACTGCGCCACCAGGGAAGCCCACCATTTTTATTCAACATAAATACCCAACGAAATTAGACTAGAAAAAGAAATAAAGACATCCAAAACAGAAGGAAAGAAGTAAAATTATCTCTATTTGCAGGTGACATGATATTGTATATAGAAAACCCTAACTCCATCAAAAAACTGTTAGAATAAGTGATTTCAGTAAAGTTACAGGATACAAAATTAATATACAAAAAAATCAGTTGCAATTCTATATGCTAACAACAAATTATCAGAAAGAGAAATTAAGAAAATGATACCGTTTATAATAGTATCAAAAGGAGTAAAATACTTAGTAATAAATGTAACCAAGGACATTAAAGATCTTTATAGTGAAAACTATAAGACATTTGTGAAAGAAATTGGAGAAGACACAAAGAAATGGAAAGATATTCCATACTTGTGGATTGGAAGAATTAATATTGTTAAAATGTCCATATTACCCAAAGTGATCTACAGATTCAATCAATCTGTATCAAAATTCCAATGGTATTTTTCACAAAAATAGAAAAAAAATCTGACAATTCATATGGAACCACAAAATACTTGAAATAGCCAAAGCTATCTTGAGAAAAAAGAACAAAGTTGGAGGCATCATACGTTCTCATTTCAAACTATATTACAAAGCTATAGCAATCAAAACTGTATGGTATTGGCATTAAAAACAGACACCTAGATCAATGGAACAGAACAGATAGCCCAGAAATAAACCCATGCACATGTGGTCAATTCATTTATGACAAAGGAGCCAAGAATATAAAATGGAGAAAGTATAGGCTCTTCAATAAATGGTGTTATATAAACTGGAAAGCCACAGGTAAAAGAATGAAACTGGACCTCTCTCTTACACGATACACAAAAACCAACTCAAAACGGATTAAAGACTTCAACGTATGACCTAAAAGCATAAAACTCCTAGAAGAAAACACAGGGGATAAGCTCCTTGATATTGATGTTGACAATTATTTTTGGATTTGATACCAAAAGCAAAAGTAAGAAAAGCAAAAATAAGCAAGGGTACCACATCAAACTAAAAAGCTTCTGTACAGCACAATAAACCACCACCAAAATGAAAAAGCAACCTACAGAATAGGAGAAAATATTTGCAAACTATATTGGATAAAGGGTTAATTACAAAACATATAAAGAACTCATACAACTCAAAAAATCAAACAATCTGATTTAAAAATGTGCAAAGGGAGATTGACATACACACTACTATATTTAAAATAGATAACCAACAAGGACCTACTATATAGCACAGGGAACTCTGCTCAATACTCTGTAATAACCTAATTGGGAAAAGAATTTGAAAAATAATAGATACATGTATATGTAAAATGGAATCACTTTGTGGTACACCTGAAACTAACACAACATTGTTAATCAACTATACTCCAATATAAAATTAAAAAAATTTTTAAATGTGCAAAGGAACTGAAAGGACTTTTTTTTCCCATAGAAGACATACAAATGGCCATCAGGTACATGAAAAGGTACTCAACATCATCAGGGAAATGCAAATCAAAACCACAATGAGATATCACCTCACACCTGTTAGAATGGCTACCATTAAAAAGAAAAAAGATATCAAATGTTAGAGAGGGTGTGGAGAAAAGGGAATCCTCTTGCACTGTTGGTGGGGATGTAAATTGGTGCAGCCACTATAGAAAACAGTATGGAGCCTCCTCAAAAAATTAAAAATAGAACTACCATATGATCCAGCTATTCCACCTCTGGGTATATATCCAAAGGAAATGAAAACAGGATATCAAAATGTATCTGCACTTCCATGTTCACTGCAGCTTATTCACAATAGCCAAGATATGGAAATAACCTATATTTCCTTCACCTGATGCACAGATTTAAGAGATGTGATATAGATATAGATATAAATATTATTTGGGTTCGAGAAAGAAAGAAGATCATCCTGCCTTTTGTGATAACATGGGTGAAACTTGAGGACATTATGCTAAGGAAATAAGTCAGACAGAGAAAGATAAATATTGTATGATATCACTTATATTTAAAATCTAAAAAAGCTGAACTCATAGTAACAGAGACTAGAATATTGGTTACTAGGGGCTGGGTGGTGGGGGAAAAGGGAAGATTAAAAAAGAAAAGAGTGACATCTGATCCATGTCTACGAAGTCCAAAGGAGCTCTTTCAATAAATATTAAGAAAAATTTGCAGTGCTAAAAAATGAATGCTGGAGAAGCAAGGGCTGTCAGACTTTGTCAGATGTTTGCACGAAAAATGACCCATAGAAGATCTATTCTGTGGGTCTGGCCCAGCCTTGTGGGATGCTCTTAGTACCAAGCATATTGGGGATCGCACAGGGCCTGAGTCCCACTGTCCACCAAGCCTTTTAGTCCCAGAGACATGAGCTCAAGTCTCGACTTACAAGGTGCACGACTTTGAGGAAGTTAGCTAACCTTCCTAAAGCTGTTTTATCTACAATAAAGTTATTAACATTTTTTTTTCTTTCTAGAGTTCTTCTGAGCAGACAAGATAATATATAGAAAAACCTTAACCAAATGCTTTTTCTTAACTCCTGAAACTTTAATGACTGAATTTTTACAGGATTATTTTTTTCTAGTTTAACTATTTTCATATTTTAAGATTGTCCATATAAAATTATAAAAACACATCCATCTAAAATAACCTGAAAGCTTTAAATTCCTAAAATGTGCTGCATTTTTTTTAAAAAAAGAGAGTAACCAAACATGTTGTTGCTCCCAACTGTTTCCATATTGTTTTTCATTATATTTCCTTGATTTTAGATTAAAGAACACTTGCTCTATTTTTATCAAGTCTTTTGTTTAGTTTCCCAATTATATTTATATTTGAAAATCAAATTTATCTTATCCACTGACCCAGATATAAATTAAATATTATTTCACAATTTGTTTATTTAAGCAGATTTTCCCCCCAACTCTCTTTTTAAAAAAAGATTCTAGGTCTCCTGAAATGTCATTCAGTATTAAATCCATCTCTGTCAGCCCTTTTGTTCAGATACCTTGGGCAAAAATGATGTATCCTTAAATATGTATGTCAACTACATTTTCTGCCTCTCAGCTCAAATAATTAGGTCCATTTCCCATTAATTTTTTTTTCAGAGTGCAAGATTATCTAGATAGATTTTTTTAGTAATGTAACTTTAATACTTACACTTGGCAAATTTCTCAAATGGTCCAATTTATCTTGTCACTCCCTTTTAATGTGACCTTATTAAAAGCCATTATTACATTTCCTCTTAATTTCATTTAGAGGGCACTTATCTACTCTCAGCCTCTAGTTTCACACATGGACCTGTGGAGATGCTTATCCTATTACATACATGGTCATTCCAAATGTTTTGCTTGCTAAGAAATGGAAGTAGAAATTGGTTGTAAAGTAGAAAGTATTTTAAAAACCATATGTAAAGGTGGATTCTTTGTTTGGCAGATCAATGATCAAGCATATACACATATAAGTTTTACTTGGCCTTGAGAACACGCAGACCCAGAGGAGAACTTTAGCAGTGTGTTACTCCCCAGGACTCCCTGGAGATCCCTATCTGAACCCAGCTCTGAGAGCCTTGGCCAAGCCAAGAAGTTGAAATGTCCACAGAGCCCATGTTTGGAATGAAAAACTACCCTCAGGATTTGCTCACCATCTCCTGGCCTCTATTCTCTTTCCACACTGTGTGTGGGGCACTAGTGACACTGTAGCAGGATGCTTTGGTCACATTCTGTTTATATGAAGTTTCTTGTGCCTTTGGGCCATTGTCCTTTGGAGTCTATGTCTCAGACATCCTTGCCACGTCATGTTGCACTCAACAACTTCTATCACATACTCATACTTGGATGACTTTAACAAGACAAAATCTGGCTTATAGTTAGGAGAATATACATACATTTGGATTTTTCTTTGATCTCTGTCAATAATCAATTTCTACTGTGTTTTAGCTCCAATTCCCTAAAAATCAGAACCAACGATAGAAGCTTAACACTTTAACCCTTTATTAGGGAGTGTAATCCCAGGTTAGCAAGAAGGAGGGGAAAAAATGGAAGTGAGGCAGGGAAGGAAAGAGAGCAAATAGAAGATGGTGCATTATGGGACTAGCCACAGCCTCACAGCAAAATACAACTCACTCACATAGACTGGGTCCAGAGAGGCTGTATGTCTTAGAACAGTCTATTAGGGAAAAAAAGAAGAACAATGGCTTCTTCCCATCTCAAGTTTCTTATTGGTCTACAAGATATTAGCTTACCTACACTTATGAGTTGAGTTACCTGGGCCTCCTGGGAAACCCCTAGGAAAGCAGGTCTTCTGTGGGCCCAGTCCAGCCCGTGTGCTGGCATGGTGGTCTCTCCTTATCAGTCAGCTCCACAGGTGGTGCAGCCAGGGTGTTAAAGACCCCAGGTAAAGCATGGGCCTTCCTTAGGGCCACTCCTACTGGCAAGCAAGGGATGTGCCAAGGCCCAGGAAAGACCTGGTAGGTGAGAGGTAACATAAGCTGAGTGCAGTATACTGAGCATCATATTGTATGTGACAATGAGCTAGACACGGCAAGAGGAGCCCATGGGGCCAATGGATCAAGGATGGGCTTATGCTTAGGCAAAATAGGCAGCTATCTTACATCATGCAGTTTGAGGAAAACCAAGAAATCTTCACCCGCCCCAAAATAGCTCCCCAATCAAGCTGCTCAACTAAAAAAGACCACAGTTTGAACCTATTCTTTGCTTGAGGCTCTGAGAGAATCTGTTAAGATGTAAGCATATTAGATAAAGGACATCATTTTGAGTCAACGTTCCTTACTGCTTTATTTGTAAAGAGTAGGACTCTGGGGGAATGAAATTCAGGAAGGCTAAAGTTTTATTAGGGTAAAAGGAAATGAAGGCTGAGGATGATAGTCAAATCCCACTTGGTACTGCCCAAGAAGGATATATCTGGTTAGGAAACAACTAACTGAGGAGTCCTGAGTAAGTGGAGGGCAGGCTGAGGTCAGAGAGCTTGAAGTTAGGAAGGGAGAGAAGGGAATGAATGGGAAATGTTAAAGACCGATTTTCCCTACCTCAGCTTTGGCCTTGGTTCATTCAATGGCCCTTTTTCCATGAGTCAAATTACAGAGACGTTGAACACTGTGTGGAACTCTGGCTTCAGGCCTCACTCTGCAAGTGCTTCTCTCAAACTTGATTAGCTCGGAATTCCATTAAGGGATCTTCTGCCCTCTGTCACATCTACATTACGTTGGCCTCTCCTACACCCTCCAAAAATCCCTGCCAAAGACTCCCTCTCCCCACACACCTGCCATGCTGGAAAACCAGGCCTCAAGCCTGAAGAGAAGCCAAGCATTCCTAAAATGTGAAATTCCTCTCTGAAGGAAATTCTCTAAAGGAGTCCCTTCAATCAAGCACCCCCTTTTCCATTCCCCAGCACGCACGCACGCACACACACACACACACACACACACACAATTTTTTCCATATAACATTTAAGGAGAAAAGCAAATAACTGTTGTTTGCATAGTTCTAGAAGTCTTGGTGACCTCACTGTGGCCAATTTATTAATTGTTTGGGGGTGTGAAATTCAAGGTCATGTTAAGTGTGAATCTTTGGGACGATTTCTATTGCTGTCTCAAATGGTTTTCAGACTCTTCTGTTCATAGATTCAAGTCAGGTATTTCCTCCTAAGATCCTGACCCTGATTCACTGCACCACTCATGTTCTGCATTTAAAAGACATTTCCCTATGACACTAAAATGTTTGATGTTATTAAAGTCATGCTATTGATATTCATATCAATTATGTCTTGAGTGTGATGCTTAGTATATCTATTAATAAAACTTGGATTTCCTCTTGTTTAGGCTTCTGCAAAAATAATTTATAGAGACACAAATAGTAATATTAAAGCTATCAACCATAAAAGTCAATACTTGACTGCCTCTTGTAATTTAAGAGTTACATACATACGAATTCAGATCTCATGCTTTCTAAATGTACATACATTAGCTGCACCAGAAATTTAGAGTTCAAGAAGCAGCGAGCTGTCAAATGATAGAGCATTGATGTTTTGAAAATGAACTTTTCAGCAAAGCAGGTAAATTGGCAAAGCTGGGTTAGTACAAAAAATACATATGCCTCTTCGTTCCACTAAATTGTCCTTAGGTATATCCATTAACACTGTTTCTTTGTTGAACATTTCTTTTTGAAAAAGGCTTTCATATCAGCTTTGCAGTGGGAATTTCCCAGAAAGGAGAAAAGTTTTGCTTATGATTCTGGAAGCTCATTTGCAAACAATACAAAGCATAATCTTCAATTAAAAAGTTCACAACTATATTAATAAGATGTATAATCATCTTGTCACTATATTTCTCAACTCCAAAATATTTTCACAGTAAAAAAGGATCAACAGAGAAGAATAATTTGCTATTTCAGGAAGTGGGTCTATTCAAAATGATCTGAATTTTTGGACCTATTTGAGAATTCAAGTTCAGTTATTTGTAATGTAAGTTTCCCCACAACTTGCCATCCAATGGATACAAATGTAGGGGGAACAGAGATGTTACTTTAATTGCAATAACACTTGCTTCATTGACTTTTTTTTGCTGCTTGTTTTTTTTTTAATTGAAGCATAGTTGATTTATAATGTTGTGTTAGTTTCCAGTGTACTGCAAAGTGATTCAGTTTTATTTATATATGTAAATATGCTATATGTATGTATTCTTTTTCAGATTCTTTTCCCTTATACATTATTATGAAATTTTGAGTATAGTTCCCTGTGCTATACAGTAGGTCCTTGTTGGTTATCTATTTTATATATAGTAGTGTGTATATGTTAATCCCAAACTCCTAATTTATTCCTTCCCCCTTTCCCCTTGGGTAACCATAAGTTTGTTTTCTATGTCTGTGGGTCTATTTCTGTTTTGTATATAAGTTTATTTCTATGATTTTTTTTTTTAGATTCCACATACAAGTGATATCATATGGTATTTGTCTTTCTCTGTCTGGCTTATTTCACTTCGTATGATAATCTCTAGGTCCATCCATGTTGCTTCAAGTTTCATTGACTTTTGCTACCCACCGTACTCAAAGTACAACCCAGTTATTTCTGCTAATCCCCTAGGATGTTTCAAATGAACCATGTCTTGTGTATTTGTGTGTGTGTGTGTGTGTGTGTGTGTGTGTGTGTGTGTATTCTTCTGATTTATGTCCACTATCCTCAACAAAACTACATTGTTTTCCACTTAAAAGTGGGGAAATGTCCTGCTTCCCCCTAACTGCATCATATTTCCTCGCTTGGGCAAAAGCTTCAACATCTGCCACATTCCTCTCCCCCAGGACAGGTGAAAATCCCTTTCCTTCCCCTTCAGTGGAAAATCCTCATGATGACTGATAAATGCAAGTGCCTCCTAGCAGCACCATGACAGTTTATTACTCCTAATAAGTATATATTAATTCTTTTTAGGCAAATCTCACTACATATAAATAGATTAAGGACTGTTTAAGGGAAACAAGACCTTTCAATATGGATAAGAAGTGGCAGATAATCTGGCAATATCTACAAAAATTTCAAATGCACGCACCCTTAGTAATTCCACTTTGAGGAATACATATAAATATTTGTATTAGGATGTTTACTGCAGCATTGTTGAAAGAGGCAAAAAGCTGAAAGCAAATTGAATGTCCATCAATAAAGTAATGGTTGAATAAATTACAGTATGTCCAAAGGACAATATTCTGCAACTATTAAAATAAAATGAATTAGATCTATTTTGACCCAGGGGTGTCTATGACATATTATTAAGTAAATGGGCAAGTGGCAAAGGATGGTGCATAGTACAATCATTGCTTCATAAAGACAAAACCATAGCATGGGTATATGTGTATGTATATATATATATTTGTAAGGAAATGGAAAATACTGGAAAGCTAATGGTATGGTATTAACACTGGCTGCCTCAAAAGGTAAACGTGGAGGTAGGTAAGGAGATACTTACATTAAAAACAAAATCTTTGGATTATTTCCCTAGTTGTGATGATCCCTTGTTAATATATAATGAAAATATTTTAATGAAGGAAAATATGGAAAAAATCGATTGAAAAGAAGCAAGGAGAAAGCTCAGTAGAGTGCTACCTTCAAGGGTAAGAAATAGACATTACGTAATTATGGTAATCAATTCAAAAATATAGATATATATTGAGTGCCTATAATATGTTTAACCTGTTGCTCAGTATTGTGAGAAATATAAAAGAAAAGTAAGTCATGTTTCTTGCTCTTAAAAACCCAGCAGATCTACTAAGGGAAAAAATATACACATTATTCTTATCTTAAAGCCACTCCTTTGTTCGAGACTGGTGCATATAATTTATGTGTGCTGGGTAACAAGAAGGAGGTGAACTGGGACTGGATTAGCTAGAATAGAGTTTGTGGGTGTAGCTGAGGTTGCCGATGCCCCGCCCCCATCTCCTGGTTTTACAGCAGCAGTGCAAGCCAGCTCAACTTCCAAATGCCAGGATCTGCATCCCTTGGTCTGAGAGCTTTCTCTGACTCTCAGAACTTGCTCTGCCCACACACAAGGCAGACCAGAAGTACCAGGGAATTAACACCCAAGGACTGATGGCAGTTGGTGTATAAATTCTCCAGCTCCTTTGCCCCTCAGGCCACCTACAACTCAGCCTTCACATCCTGCTTGTGCAGAGCCCAAGGATCAGCCAGAGGCGCAAGCCTAAGATTATCTCAGGTCTTTTGTGAGCATGCATCCTGACCCTGGGCATGCAAGTTGCATTCTGAATTCCCCAGTATACGTAGTAGCCATTCAAATCCTTGTTCCCCTGAGAATCTTCTTTCTCAGTCTTCTCCTTCCCAGAGGTTTTGGTCTGCTTTCTGCTTGTCCCATGTTCTGTCCCTTGCCCTTGCCCTGGGCAGCTATAGGCAGTATATCTTTAAATGTTTTCAACAGATGACACTTAGCTGCTCTAGCCCAAGGATGGGGGGGCAAACAAAGATCTGTCTCTCAGGGAAACACTGGACTGGTCAAAACACACAACCAAAATAGTTTGAGAACAAGATCTATATCACACCAGAAAATCACACCAGGAACATGGGCCACTGTCCCCACAGCCAATGCTGAGTGGGGAAAGGGGGATGGTAGGCAAGTAAGAAAAAATACCGTAATATTTTCTTACCAAAATCTAGCAGCATCTGTCTTCATTAAGCACTTCCCTAGTTGCTGTAAGATTTTGATTAGATTTCAGAGTTCCAACATAATTGATTCTGCTGGTTTTTGCCAGTTTAATGGTTGCTTCAGCAGAGGAACCAATTCTTGGAAATCCCTAATCTACCATTTCTGTGACATCATCTCTGCAACTCTTTTTTTTTATATATCAGGTTCTTATTAGTAATCAATTTTATACACATCAGTGTATACATGTCAACTCTTTCTTGCACAAATTAAGACATTCATTTTCTCCCCAAAGGAAATTCAAGGTCCTATTAGTCACTATATCCCTTTCTGGTGATGTTAGTTTCTCTTCTAGATCAGTAAAAAGTCCACTGGGGTATTTAATATCTTAAGACTAAACTGCAAAAGTTAACTATTACTACCATTTTTTATCTAAAATAGTAGAAGAAGGGGAGAGAATGATAAAAACACACAAGTATATAAATCAAGCAAGAAACAAAATATACACAGTGCACAAAATATGCTACAGTTCTTCTTTCTATAATTGGACACTAAGCTCTAGCAGAAATTGAAGTTCCTTTGTCCACTACTTATTCCACGTTCCTTTACCCTTAGCCTTCACCTCAGATGGTCAAATTTCTTTACCTGGCTGAATGACTCAAACGTTCATCGTAAGGAATCTGAGCCCTTAGTGGTTCAACCCATAGTGATTCTGCATTAATTGGGTCATCTTCAATTAACTTTATTTTATTTTTCTTATATGTGAATAGTTCTTTTATTACTCAAATATTTCCGTACAATTATGATTATTAAAACAAATAATTATGTAAAAACATTACTGAATTACTAATAGTTTTCTGTCAACATGTATTTTCTCAATGAATACTCAGAATACAACTAATATTGTTTGTACTCTGTGAAACTTCGAATATTTAAGTGAGCCCCTGTGAACTTCCTGGAGTTATGAAAATGTTCGCTATCATGATTTGGGTGTTGGCTATATGGGTGTACACATTTCAATTAACTTTATGACTGGGAATGGAGGCACATGGAATCCCCTGAGTTCTAGGTATAGTTCTCTCTGCCCGCATTATGTAGAGTAATCCAGTTTGTTAATCAGAATTAAGCACCCTGTCTAGTAGAGTAACCCCCTTCTTTGCCTGTGGTAAGTTTATTGACCTGAGGAACCCAACAAGATCAGGTAGCAGTCTCAGCTTCCCATTCATTAGAACTATTGTTATGTCCCCTGGTGGAAACATTTACCCCTTTGGGAATCAATACTTCTTAACAAGCAGGGGACATAGTTTGAGGGATTTTTAACAAACTTCGGCAATGGATTATAGGTAGAATAGTGAGAGAGGCCACTCTCAACTTCACCCCTATACATTTTGGCTATGGGAAAATGGTACCAATACTGGTCATTGGTAGAAAGCATATGTCACATCCTTGAGGACAGTTCCCCAGCCTCATAGATATAATCTCCCACTGTAATAGGCACTATAGTCATATCTTCAATAGGCTATTTCAATCTTCTATGAGAGCAACTGCTTTTTGAGTAGGGGAGCACATGGCAAGAGGAGTGAATTTCATGGCCAAGAGGCCAAGCCACATTTCTTTTCCCCCCAAAATTAGCTATTTGATAGAAAGCAATTTTATGTGAAATAATTTGATAGTGAATAATTCATTATATAAATCTATGAATGATGGTGGTACTGGCAATAGTATCACAGGCAGGGATGGCAATCTATATTCAGAATACATATATATTCCAAGAAGGACAAATTGCTGCTCTCTCCATGATGAAAGAGGTTGAAGGTAATCAATCTCCCACCAGGCAGCTGGCTGATCTCCCTTGCCTGCCCCTCCACCTCGGGGGGGGGGGGAATGATGTCATCAGGGCTCAGCATTGTTTCTAGTGTTGACAGACAGGCCAATCAATAGTGATGGTAGCCAGAACAGCCTGAGTGAGACAAAGTCAATGCAGTTGAGCCCATGCCTAACCCCCATCCCTGCTGCCACGGTCACTTTGCACAATCTGTTACAAGGTAGCTTGGGAAAGAAGCTGACTAACATCCACAGGATGGCTATTTGGAGTGGCCAGCTTTGCCTGAGAAAGTGAGAAAATTGATCAGATTTGCATGAGCAGATGGAAAGGAAGAGATGTTAGCTTAAGCAAAAGAATAACGACAGGGATAGTCATAGTGTTTGGCAAAGCATGGAAAGCCCAGCCTGACTGGAGGCAAGTCTGTGCTATGATGAAGTTTTTGGGAGAAAAACCAAAAGGTTAGAAAGGAAGGGTGTGGTAAAGTTATATTAATAACACCAACACATAGTAGTACTAACATACATTTTTACCAAGTCCTTACTGTCTACTGTGCTGAGCACTTTATATGTATTATATTATTTAATCCTCAAAAAATTATGTGAGGTAAATACAATTTGCAATGGACTGAATGTTTGTGTCCCCCCGCCCCAGGTTCATATGTTGAAACCCTAATTCCAATGTGATGGGGGTTTGAGGTGGGACCTTTGGTAAGTAATTAGGTCAGGGTGGTGGAGCCTTCATGTATGGAATTAGTGTCCTTATAAGAAGAGGCCATAGAGCTACCTAGTGCTCTTTCTACCCTGTGAGTATACAAGAAGTTGGCCCTTTGTAACCGGGAAGAGGACCCTTTCTAGAACGCAACCATGCTAGCAATCTGATCTTGTACTTCTAGCCTCCAGAACAGTGAGAAATAAATTTCTGTTGTACATCAGCCACCCAGTTTATGGCATTTTCTTATAGCATCCCAAACTGACTAAGACACTATTATTATGCCCATTTTAGAGAACAGTTTCACGAGGTTAAGTAAAAAGTTACAGAGCCCCCATTGGCAATGACACACAGAAGCCCACCGAAATTGTTTACCACTGGGCTATACTGCCTTGCTATTCAAGCTGAGTAGTATGGACTCTAATGTTAGATGAAGGGGAATGATTGGGGAGGTGTGAGCAAAAAGAGGGCTTTGAGAAAATTAATCTAGCAACATTATGCAGACTAGACTAGTTTCTTTCTCTATTGGGGAATGACTAAGAGGAAGTAAGATGGGAAAGATTTAGGCCTTGAAGATAGTCCCAGGTTTGTATCTCAGGTATGTCTCATAATAACCTATGGCCTGCAAAATTCTTAACTTTATGTTCCTCTATTTCCTCATAATAAGACTGTTTTAAAGAATTAATGAGGTCAAGTGTATTATGCTTGGTACCTGATACAGAGTTAATACTCCCTAAATGTTGATCCTCTTCTTTCCACCCCCTTTCTCCCCAGTAGTGAATATTGGAATAGGTTTCCAGAAGCTTTTCAAAATGGGACTCTCATTGTTCTAGAATTTGTTAAATGGGACTCTTTCAGAGAGTGGATAGCAGCTTGGACACAAATTCATTCAACAAGCATTTATTACTAGTTTTGTGCCTTTCTCAACACTGGGCTCTAGAGGAAGAAACACCAATGCGGTATGGTCTTTGGACAGTGCATAGGTAAGTCCAAGCCAGTGAGATAAGGGCCACAGGAGAGTTTGTACCAGGAAACAAAGGAAAACAGGGGAGTGTAGGAGTCTATGATCAGTTCCCACAATGTAAATCAGTTTCCATTGATTATTTAAAGTTCAGAAAAATGACAGTATCACTCCTATAGAGCCTTACATTATCCGATTTTTTAAAAAAGTTAACAAATTATCTCTCCTCTCCTCCTCATAATGAAGAGGATGATTGGAGAAATGAAGAACATTGGCTGAAAAGGTGGTAATCTCAAGTTTCTCTATTGGCAGCTAAGAAAGTAGCTGGTACAAGACAAAAAGCTCAACAAGGGGCCTATTTATTTTTCCCAACAGTTCCAATGGTGAACAACTGGGGAAGAGGGGATGAAGAATAAAAAAGAGGACTTCAACACTCTTTGAATGTCAATGGAAAAAAATAATTTGGTTGAGAAGGAGAGAACTTAACACTTAGAGAGAAAATAGGAAGATACTTCCTTTTCTCCTTTTGAGAGCATGAATGGGGAAAAACAGGTCAGGAACAAGGATGGAGTTGATAACTTCCCTGTGAGAGGTTCAACTTACCAGGTTTTCTCCAAAAAAACTGTTGAAAAAATCATGGTATAGCACTGAATTTTAAGTTGTCCCCATCTTAAATCGATCCGCCCCCCCCATTCCTTCAGTAAAATTTATCCCACCCTTCTTGCCTTGTGTGGAGACATAGTAACAAACCGAAGCACAGGGTGTCAAAGGGAAGTGTGGCTGGTCCCATTGCAAACTGGCCCTGGCTTTCCTGAAGAAACAGCTCTGAGAAAATGAGCTTAGGGAGTTCAGATGTTGAGCCAGCAGTCACAGAGCCTCCAGGGAGGAGCGATTAGGTTTGCACTGTGGGCTGGCCAACTGGAACGGAAATGACTTGAAACTTCCTCTTACCCCAGAAGAAGATGAACTTTGAAAGCTGAAGAGGCAACTCTGAAGAGGGTATTAAATCTTATGCTTCATCTTTGATATTATATTTATAATGAGATTCGTCCATCGTTTTGTTTTTCTGTCTAAAAAGAATGTCTGTGCACTGTCACTGTTTCATTAACTTCCTTCAGAAGAATGTCATTCCTACTTCTATGACAATCCAGGTAACCAAGTCTAGCTCCTACACAAGGACTCTATATACTCAGCGTTCCACGTACTCACACGACACAGAATATTCTATGCCAAGTTGTGCAAACCAGAAATGAAGATGTTTTAAATAAACCTCACCTGTTCACAGTTGACAGCCTTTTGCCCCACGGGAAATTCGGGCTAAGAACAGCAGTGACGTGGTGTAGCTGTTACTCAGCTTCCCAAAAGCTTCAGGGACTCACAGGAGTGCATTATCAGAGGTGACAGCTGTCTGTCCAGAATGAAGCATTTTCAAACAAAGGCAAATTGTAATGCACGTTCGCAAACTACTGATAATCTACCTTGTTAAAAATTTCGGTATTTTCTAAGGTTCAAATGAAACCTCACATGGGTATGATTGGCGGGGTACAAATGCATCTTGTGAAGTAGATGATACGATTTGATATTTCTCCTCACTCCTACACACAAGTAAAAGGAAAATTCACATGAACCATCTTCACTCCTGTGATGTGTAGCTCCTCTTCATTACTTTAGAGATGCTTGGTTTAAGGCCTGTGAACACTTGCCCAATATTAAACTAGAAAAAGTAATATATATAATATATAATGTATACACAATTTATTTGAATATATTCTTTGTTAATGTACAATATATATTTATTATTGAAATAATCGGTTATTACACAGCCATATACACCTCTCCTTTCCCTTCCTCATCCACCCTCAACCCCTATCCCCGCACACTACAACCTATGCCCCAACCACTGGGTTATTTGTTTTTTCTTGAACCCATCTGTCACATTTTCAAGTCTTGTATCAGTAGTTCTTAACCTTTTCCTCAAAGCAACACATACAAGGAATGGCATCCCCATGTGCAAAAACACAACTCACAGAGCCATGTCTAGATGTTGACAAACCCCAAAATTCTGCCAGAGAAGTAAAACAGTGTCATAAGTCAAAGCAACCCAGATATTAACTAGAGGAAACAGGATGCTAGTGAGGCACGATTCCCTCTGAGCAAACTCTTGGGAGCTAAGTTCTCTCCCACTCAAAGCAAGGGAGTGAGAATGAATATTTATAGGGATAACCTTGGATTTTCTCTAATTTTAAAAATGTGAATCATTTTCAAACTTTGGTGCTTTATTATATTTGCCATGGACCACACAAATGCTGCCTTAGTCCTTCCTACTCTTGTATGCTAAAATGCTTACCCCCATATCACGACATCGTCTAAGGTTCAATTTAAATACCACCTCCTCCAGGGAAGCAGATGCTATGTGCCTCAGCCAAATTCTGTCTCCATGCACCACTCAAGTTTATAACTCTTTGTCTGAGGCCTTTCAATGACTGCACAGGAATGGACTCAGCCCATATGTGGGACAGCTCGAAAGTATTGGAAACACCCCTGGGCAGAGGCCTCAAACAGTGATGGACAGGATTCGGTAAATAAATATCTCATCTTCCTTCCTTCTCAAGTAGAACAGCACTGAGATGTGTTCTTCACCATCTCCCAGGGGTCTCCAGTGGGACTGAGCCCCAATTGCCCATAACAAGTGACCTGCTTAGCACCCTCTTTGGCTTCCTGAGATCACCTCCCAAATAAACCTTGTGCTCAAATACTACTCTCAGTCTCTACTTCTCAGGGAATCTAACCCAAGATTTCTTGGAAATCCTTTTCCAGTGACCCCATAGAAAGTAACTCCTCCCCCTTCTGGGCTCCCTTAAGGCTTTGTTATAGGAGGGAAAGTGGCAAATGGAATATAAAAAAAGATACAGTGAATCACAGATATATCTGTCCCTCCCACTGGGCACTTGAAGATGAGAATTATGATTTCTCTATATATCCTCAAATCACTGAACACTGCACTTTGCATATTCTTAGTGCTTCATAAATATTTGTTAATTTGAATTAATATCAATAGAACTACAGCATCAAAGACAGCAATTCTTTTTTCTGTTTTGTTTAGTAGGAGGTATCTGAAACTTCTGAAGGACTTTATTAAAGACAACAAAGAGGGACTTCCCTGGTGGTCCAGTGGTTAAGACTCCACGCTTCCAATGCAGCGGGTGCGGGTTCAATCCCTGATCGGGGAACTAAGGTCCCACATGCTGCACAGCATGGCATGGCCAGAAAATAAACAAAGAAAAAAGACAACAAAGAAAAAAATAGGCATTAGGCACAAATCTTATATCTATAAAATAGAGGGATTCCAAAACTTACCATATCAAGTTTGGTCCCTAGATATATAAGTATATAAGGGTCACCCAAATTCAACTTACTCTCGAGATCAAACATTTCTATGGTAAGCTTGCAGTTGTGACATGAACTTACAGTTCTCTTGCTCAGATTCTGTCCAAATCTGAGCCTACTTTCACATCTAGGATGTTATCCTGACGTGTACTAATTAGGATTTACATCTTAGCTGAAAGATAGCAATTCTCAACATTTTTTTTTCCTACAGTATTATTAAAGAACGATCATTGAGAAGAAAGTGACGGTTTAGCATCAAAATGATAGCTAGCTAAAGTATTTGATGCAACTTCTTCTCAGATTCCTTTTAAAAATGTATAATAACTTAATAAAAGGGAAACACTATGGTTTCATGATAAACTAAGTATGAGAATAAGATAGCACAATAAACCAGGGAGGAGTTTCCAACAGTGTGGAAGTAGGGAGAAACTTTCATCAATTTCATCACAGATATGTGAGGATTAAGAAACGCAACCAAGGGCTTCCCTGGTGGCACAGTGGTTAAGAATCCACCTGCCAATGCAGGGGACACAGGTTCGAGCCCTGGCCCGGGAAGATCCCACATGCTGCAGAGCAACTAGGCCTGTGTGCCACAGCTACTGAGCCCGCGTGCCACAGTTACTGAAGCCCGCGTAACTAGAGCCTGTGCTCCACAACAAGAGAAGCCACCACAGTGAGAAGCCCGTACGTACACCACAACGAAGAGTAGCACCCGCTCGCCACAACTGGAGAAAGCCCGCGTGCAGCAAAGAAGACCCAACGCAGCCAAAAATAAATAAATAAATATTTTTTTTTAAAAAAAGAAACACAATCAATAACCAAGGCATGCTCAAACCCTGAACAGAATTGCAGAGCTTGGAAAGTGAATGGAAGGAGGTTAGGGCCACCACCACTTTCTGCCTTTAGCTCAAAGCACAAAGCTGCAGTAGGACAAAAGCCAGTGTCACTCTCTTAACTACATAGGGACTATCTTTGGGTTTGGGGGAGGCATCATCCTCCCAACACCTTCTCCAGCCTCCTTTTATAGAGTTCCTTGTGCAATATGATGAGTGGTTCAAAGCAGTGAGGAGGATGAAAAAAGGACCAAGGAATCCTGGAATACCCTCTAGGGCAAAGCATGCTATGTGCAGACAGAGGACGGGGTAGATTGGCATGAACCATCCTGGTCAAAAATAACTTCTATGGAATAAAGCATTGCATGATGGTCAAGAACGTAGACTGAAATCAGACAGACCTGAGGTAGAGTCCTACATCCTCTTACTACTCTTCCCAATTTTGAGTTACTTAATTTAGCCAAACCTTAGTGTCCTTATAAGTAATATGGGATAAGAATAGTAGCTCTCTCATAGAGTCCTTATGAGGAATAAATTAGATAATTAATGTAAAGATCTTAGAGAAGTGCCCAGTAGAGTAGCCAAGGTTATTTCCTCCTGCTTCTCCTCCTCCTACTCCCCTCCTCCTCCTTCAACCCCATCATCACTCACACATTCTGCAGAGCAAAGAATGAGGCAGTTGAAGAGGAAAAGTTTCCATTCCAGTTCAGCAGATCTGTAAGAAATTAATGCTTACAGAGCAATGAATCTGGGGCTCAGGGTTATGCAAATCAAACTAGCATCTGGCTTCATAGCTGAGAAGGGAATTCTCTCAGCTTCCAAGTAGATAGTCAAAGTGAATGAGGGTGAAAAAGCCCCTACCTGTTACAAACATGGGACCAGTATAGATTTCTCCTCATTTGGTATGATTGGAAATAAAACAATTGAAAATGCAGAGCCTAGGAAATGTTCTGTCCTACTTATAAGAGAAGGGACAATTCAGAAAAAGGAGCAAACTCAGTGAAATGTAATAAGCAAAAATTGAAAGAAAATTTTAGAAAATTTCTGCTCTGATCTCAATAAAATTCATAAAATTCTTTTTAATGTTAATCTAGAAGAGATTTATGGTAAGAAAAATGTAGGATGAAATAAAAAGGAAACAAGTGTTGCATATGAAAAGTTTACAAGCTACTCAAAAGGAGTAATAGAATTAAAATCTACAATGGAGACAATGACTAGCAAAGTTGACTCAACAGAAAATTGAATCCACAATATAATGGAAAAATTCAGAAATTCTGGCAGAACCCAAAGGGAAAGATATAGAGATAAACAAATATGGTTGGAAGAAATAAGTACAGACATCAAGAAATAAAAGCCAAGGTCCAACACATAAATAAAAACTGCTCAGAACTGACAAGGTAATTCCCAGACTGGTAATGGGAATTTAATGGGCTTAGGAATATAGAGCTCACAGAGCATTGGACATTGTCTACTTCCCACTGCTTATAACCGCCTCTGTTCTTTCTCCTGCCACATGCTCTCTATCGCTGTGTTACAGTGGTTAAATGCATATATAAAAAATAAAGTGTCTCACACATAGGAATATAACAAATCATAATGCTTATTCTTCAGGTCCTACCTAAAATTATAAAGTTACCCCAGGTTACAATACACAATCCCCTCCACAGAGCTGGGGGCCCTGCTCAGAGTTCCTAACCCTTCACCTACTCTGCATGGGTGAGAAGACTGAGAAGAGAAGAAAGATCTACAGACTTGTGGGGTTGCCCTGGCTGCTGTCTCTAGCCCTGGGCTGAAGCAGATTTCCTGTGTTACTGCTGCAGATCCTACCTGTGGCTGGCATGCTCAGTCCGCACCACCCAGCTCAAATATGGCAGATGTAGTGGCTGCATCCAACCTTTGTTATGTCTGGCTTTCTCTTTGATTGTATTACTATTTGGAGCAGTGATTATCAACCTTGAGCATGTACCTGCATCACCTGGAGGGCTTGTAAAAACAAAGGTCATTGAGTCAGAGGGTCTGGGGTAGGGCCTGAGAATCTGCATTTCTAAACATGTTCCAGGGAATGTTAATGCTGCTAATCTGGGTGCCGTACTTTGATAACCACTGGTTCTAGAGGAGGGGTTGGCAAATGTTTTCTGTACAGGGTCAAATAGTAAATACTACAGGCTTACAGGCCATACATTCCCTGTCACTCTACTACTGTAGCTTAAAAACAACCATAAACAATACATAAATAAATGGGCACAGTTCCAATAGAACTTTATTTACAAAAACAGGTGGTTGGACTGTGGGTTCTAATTTGCCACCCCCTGGGCCACTGCTTGATCTAGAATACAAGAGATTCTGAGACCCTTCTTGGAACTCAATATGTAATGACCAGGTAGAGGAGGATGATCTGCAAAGGAAACAAGAAAGGGCCAAAGATGTAAGAAGAAAATCAGGAGTATTGTGTCACGGAAGCCAAAGAAAAAGGGATTGGTCAACATGGCAAATGCTCCTGCAATCAGTAAGCTGAGACTGAAAACTTCTATTGGATGCTGTGAGTCAGAATAAAGCTTTAACATCACTGGGAGGGCTGCTTTAGGGAAGGGATGGGGCAGAACTCAAACTAGAGAGGATGGAGGAGTTAGTTGGAATAAGAAAAACGGGAGGTGGGAGAATGCTGTCCCATCTCTGATCTCTGAAGCATGAGACATATGGTAGATTACAAATGGCCACAATTTCTTTGCTACTCCTCCCATTGAGAGGTGGAGTCTAATTTCTCTGCCTTTGAATCTGGGCAGGCTTTAGTGACTTGCCTGGCCAACCGAATATAGCTTGTTATGTTCTGGGCTGAAGCGTAAGAAGCCTTGTGGCTTCTGCCTCAATCCCATGGAATACTCACTCTGGAGAAAGTTATGGACTCTGTAACAAAACTGTCTACTCTGAGACTACCATGCTGTGAGGATGTGATAGAATTTGAGGATCTAGAGAGGCCAAGAAACACTGAGACACCAGAAATGTGAGTGAGGTAACCATCTTGGAAATGGAGGCTCCAGCCTTAGATGCCCCAGCTGATGCCACGTAGATTAGAGGAAAAAATTCCCAACTAAGTCCTTCCTGAACTCCAGATCTACAATATCTTGAGCAAAATAAAATGGTGTCTTAGAGTTGAAGGTTCAAGATGGCGGAGAAGAAGGACATGAGCTCACTCCCTCTTGCGAGAGCACCGGAATCACAACTAACTGCTGAACAATCATCGACAGGAAGATACTGGAACTCACCAAAAAAAGATACCCCACATCCAAAGACAAAGGAGAAGCCACAATGAGATGGTAGGAGGGGTGCAATCACAATAAAATCAAATCCCATAACCACTAGGGGGGTGACTCACAAACTGGAGAACAATTATAGCACAGAAGTCCACCCAGTGAAGTGAAGGTTCTGAGCCCCACGTCAGGCTTCCCAACCTGGGGGTCCGGCAATGGGAGGAGGAATTCCCAGAGGATCAGACTTTGAAGGCTAGTGGGATTTGACTACAGGACTTCAACAGGACTGGGGGAAACAGAGACTCCACTCTTGGAGGGCACAAACAAAGTAGTGTGTGCATCAGGACCCAGTGGGAAGGAGCAGTGACCCCATAGAAGACTGAACCAGACACACCAGCTAGTGCTGGAGGATCTCCTGCAGAGGTTGGGGGGGCTGTGGCTCACCACGGGGACAAGGACACAGGCAGCAGAAGCTCTGAGAAGTACTCCTTGGCATGAGCCCTCCCAGAGTCCACCATTAGCCCCACCAAAGAGCCTGTAGCCTCCAGTGCTGGGTCTCCTCAGGCCAAACAACCAACAGGGAGGGAACTCAGCCCCACCTATCAGCAGACAAGCAGATTAAG
>NC_041234.1:25459923-25461121 GCF_002837175.3 Physeter macrocephalus | reverse complement strand
TCCACCAGAGGGCAGACAGCAGAAGCAAGAAGAACTACAATCTTGCAGCCTGTGGAACGAAAACCACATTCACAGAAAGATAGACTAAATGAAAAGGCAGAGGACTATGTAACAGATGAAGGAACAAGATAAAATCCCAGAAAAACAACTAAATGAAGTGGAGATAGGAAACCTCCTAGAAAAAGAATTCAGAATAATGATAGGGAAGATGACCCAGGACCTCGGAAAAAGAATGGAGGCAAAGATCAAGAAGATGCAAAAAATGTTTAACAAAGACCTAGAAGAATTAAAGAATGAACACCTAGAAGAATTAAAGAATAAACAAACATAGATGAACAATTCAATAACTGAAATGAAAAATACACTAGAAGGAATCAATAGCAGAATAACTGAGGCAGAAGAATGGACACATGACCTGGAAGACAGAATGGTGGAAATCACTACTGTGGAACAGAATAAACAAAAAAGAATGAAAAGAAATGAAGACAGCATAAAAGACTTCTGGGACAACATTAAATGCACCAACACTTGCATCATAGAGGTCCCAGAAGGAGAAGAGAGAGAGAAAATACCCAAGAAAATATTTGAAGAAATTATAGTCGAAAACATCACTAACACATGGGAAAGAAAATAGCCACCCAAGTCCAGGAAGTGCAGAGTCCCAGGCAGGATAAACCCAAGGAGAAAATAACATACAAGGGAACTCCCATAAGGTTAACAGCTGATTTCTCAGAAGAAACTCTACAAACCAGAAGGGAGTGACACGATATATTTAAAGTGATGAAAGGGAAGAACCTACCACCAAGATTACTCTACCCACAAAGGATCTCATTCAGATTCGATGGAGATATAAAAAGCTTTATAGATAAGCAAAAACTAAGAGAATTCAGCATCACCAAACCAGCTCCACAACAAATGCTAAAGGAACTTCTCTAAGTGGGCAACCCAAGAGAAGAAAAGGACCTACAAAAGCAAAACCCAAAACAATTAAGAAAATGGTAATAGGAACATACATATCGATAACTACCTTAAATTTAAATGGATTAAATACTCCAACCAGAAGACAAAGACTGGCTGAATGGATACAAAAACAAGAACCGTATATATGCTGTCTACAAGAGACCCACTTCAGACCTAGGGACACACACAGACTGAAAGTGAGGGGATGGAAAAAGATATTCCATGCAAATGGAAATCA
>NC_041234.1:25454633-25457155 GCF_002837175.3 Physeter macrocephalus | reverse complement strand
AAACACAGTAAGTTAAGCAAAATGAGAAGACAGAGAAACACACAGCAGATGAAGGAGCAAGGCAAAAACCCACCAGACCTAACAAATGAAGAGGAAATAGGCAGTCTACCCGAAAAAGAATTCAGAATAATGATAGTAAAGATGATCCAAAATCGTGGAAATAGAATGGAGAAAATACAAGAAACGTTTAACAAGGACCTAGAAGAACTAAAGAGCAAACAAACAGTGATGAACAACACAATAAATGAACTGAAAAATTCTCTAGAAGGGATCAATAGCAGAATAACTGAGGCAGAAGAATGGATAAGTCACCTGGAAGATAAAATAGTGGAAATAACTACTGCAGAGCAGAATAAAGAAAAAAGAATAAAAAGAATTGAGGACAGTCTCAGAGGCCTCTGGGACAACGTTAAATGCACCAGCATTCAAATTATAGGCGTCACAGAAGAAGAAGAGAAAAAGAAAGGGACTGAGAAAATATTTGACGAGATTACAGTTCAAACCTTCCCTAATATGGGAACGGAAATAGTTAATCAAGTCCAGGAAGCACAGAGAGTTCCATACAGGATAAATCCAAGGAGAAACATGCCAAGACACATATTAATCAAACTATTAAAAATTAACTACAAAGAAAAAATATTAAAAACAGCAAGGGTAAAAAACAAATAACACACAAGGGAATCGCCATAAGGTTAACAGCTGATCTTTCAGCAGAAACTCTGCAAGCCAGAAGGGAGTGGCAGGACATATTTAAAGTAATGAAAGAGAAAAACCTACAACCAAGATTACTCTACTCAGCAAGGATCTCATTCAGATTTGATGGAGAAATTAAAACCTTTACAGACAAGCAAAAGCTAAGAGAATTCACCACCACCAAACCAGCTTTACAGAAAATGCTAAAGGAACTTCTCTAGTCAGTAGACACAAGAGAAGGAAAAGACCTACAATAATAAACCCAAAACAATTAAGAAAATGGAAATAGGGACATAAATATCGATAATTACGTTAAATGTAAATGGTTTAAATACTCCAACCAGAAGACAAAGACTGGCTGAATGGATACAAAAACAAGAACCGTATATATGCTGTCTACAAGAGACCCACTTCAGACCTAGGGACACACACAGACTGAAAGTGAGGGGATGGAAAAAGATATTCCATGCAAATGGAAATCAAAAGAAGGCTGGAGTAGCAATTCTGATATCAGACAAACTAGACTTTCAAATAAAGACTATTACAAGAGACAAAGAAGGACACTACATAATGATTAAGGGATCAATCCAAGAGGAAGATATAACAATTGTAAATATTTATGCACCCAGCATGGGAGCACCTCAATACATAAAGCAAATGCTAACAGCCATAAAAGGGGAAATTGACAGTAACACAATCATAGTAAAGGACTTTAACACCCCACTTTCACCAATGGAGAGATCAACCAAAATGAAATTAATAAGGAAACACAGCTTTAAATGATACATAAAACAAGATGGACTTAATTGACAATTATAGGACATTCCATCCAAAAACTACAGAACATACTTTCTTCTCAAGTGCTCATGGAACATTCTCCAGGATAGATCATATCTTGGGTCACAAATTAAGCCTTGGTAAATTTAAGAAAATTGAAATGGTATCCAGTATCTTTTTTGACCACATCACTGTGAGACTTGATATCAATTACAGGAAAAAAAACTGTAAAAAATACAAACACATGGAAGCTAAACAATATGCTACTAAATAACCAACACATCACTGAAGAAACCAAAGAGGAAATCAAAAAAATACCTAGAGACAAATGACAATGAAAACATGATGATCCAAAACCTATGGGAGGCAGCAAAAGCAGTTCTAAGAGGGAAGTTTATGGCAATACAAGCCTACCTCAAGAAACAAGAAAAATCTCAAAGAAACAATCTAACCTTACATCTAAAGGAATTAGAGAAAGAAGAACAAACAAAATACAAAGTTAGCAGAAGGAAAGAAATCATAAAGATCAGAGCAGAAATAAATGAAATAGAAACAAAGAATACCATAGCAAAGATCAATAATACTAAAAGCTGGTTCTTTGAGAAGATAAAACAAAATTGACAAACATTTAGCCAGACTCATCAAGAAAGAGAGGGAAAAGACTCAAATCAATAGAATTAGAAATGAAAAAGGAGACGTTACAATGGACACTGCAGAAATACAAAGCATCCTAAGAGACTACTACAAGCAACTCTATGCCAATAAAATGGACAACCTAGAAAAAATGGACAAATTCTTAGAAAGGTATAACCTTCCAAGACTGAACCAGGAAGAAATAGAAAATATGAACACACCAATCACAAGTAATGACATTGAAACTGTGATTAAAAACCTTCCAACAAACAAAAGTCCAGGACCAGATGGCTTCACAGGTGAATTCTATCAAACATTTAGCGAAGAGCTAACACCCATCCTTCTCAAACTCTTCCAAAAAATGGCAGAGGAAGGAACACTCCCAAACTCATTCTACGAGGCCACCATCACCCTGATAC
>NC_041234.1:25453723-25454242 GCF_002837175.3 Physeter macrocephalus | reverse complement strand
GATACCAAAACCAGACAACGATACTACAAAAAAAGAAACTTACAGACCAAAATCACTGATGAATATAGATGCAAAAATCCTCAACAAAATACTAGCCGACAGAATCCAACAATACATTAAAAGGATTATACACCACGATCAAGTGGGATTTACCCAGGGATGCAAGGATTCTTCAATATATGCAAATCAATCAATGTGATACACCATATTAACAAACTGAAGAATAAAAGCCATATGCTCATCTCAGTAGATGCAGAAAAAGCTTTGGACAAAATTCAACACCCATTTATGATAAAAACTCTCCAGAAAGTGGGCATAGAGGGAACCTACCTCAAATAATAAAGGCCACATAAGATAAACCCACAGCAAACATCATTTTCAATGGTGAGAAATTGAAAGCATTTTCTCTAAGATCAGGAACAAGACAAGGATGTCCACTCTCACCACTGTTATTCAACATAGTTTTGGAAGACTTAGCCATGGCAATCAGAGAAGAAAAAGAAATAAAAGGAATCCAAA
>NC_041234.1:25428310-25453208 GCF_002837175.3 Physeter macrocephalus | reverse complement strand
GGCAAGAATATACAATGGAGAAAAGACAGTCTCTTCAGTAAGTAGTGCTGGGAAAACTGGACAGCTACATGTAAAAGAATGAAATTAGAATGCTCCCTAACACCATATACAAAAATAAACTCAAAATGGATTAAGGATCTAAATATAAGACCAGACACTCTAAAACTCTTAGAGGAAAACATAGGAAGAACACTCTTTGACATAAATCACAGCAAGATCTTTTTTGAACCACCTCCTAGAGTAATGGAAATAAAAACAAAAATAAGCAAATGGGACCTAATGAAGTTTAAAAGCTTTTGCACAAGCAAAGGAAACTATAAACAAGATGAAAAGACAACCCTCAGAATGGGAGAGAATATTTGCAAACAAATCAACAGACAAAGGATTAATCTCCAAAATATATAAACAGTTCATGCAGCTCAATATTAAAAAATCAAATAAACCAATCAAAAAATGGGCAGAAGACCTAAATAGACATTTCTCCAAAGACATACAGATGGCCAAGAGGCACATGAAAAGCTGCTCAACATCACTAATTATTAGAGAAATGCAAATCAAAACTACAATGCGATTCACCTCACGCCGGTTAGAATGGGCATCACCAGAAAAATCTACAAACAACAAATGCTGGAGAGGGTGTAGAAAAAAGGGAACCCTCTTGCACTGTTAGTGGGAATGTAAATTGATACAGCCACTATGGAGAACAGTATGGAGGTTCCTTAAAAAACTAAAAATAGAACTACCATATGACCCAGCAATCCCACTACTGGGCATATACCCAGAGAAAACCATAATTCAAAAAGACCCATGCACCCCAATATTCATTGCAGCACTATTTCCAATAGCCAGGTCATGGAAGCGACCTAAATTCCCATCAACAGACAAATGGATAAAGAAGTTGTGGTACATACATACAATGGAATATTACTCAGCCATAAAAGGAACGAAATTGATTCATTTGTAGAGACGTGGATGGACCTAGAGACTGTCATACAGAGTGAAGTATGTCAGAAAGAGAAAAACAAATATCATATATTAACGCATATATGTGCAATCTAGAAAAATGTTACAGATGAACCAGTTTGCAAGGCAAAAATAGAGACACAGATGTAGAGAACAAACGTATGGACACCAAGAGGGGAAAGCTGGTGGGAGGGGGTGGTGGGATGAATTGGGAGATTGGTATTGACATATATACACTAATATGTATAAAATAGATAACTAATAATAACCTGCTATATGAAATAATAATAAAACAAGATTCAAAAGTAAACGGTGTTTTAAAGTCTTAAGTTTTGATAGTTTGTGATGCTGTAAGAGATAACTGGAAAAGAAATATGGAAGAACAACCACCACCATTCAGGAAGGATGCAGGAGAGCCCTTAGGAGATAACCATTTTTCAGCTGGAGTCAGGAGGTAAGGAGTTCTGTGACAAGGCTGAAGATAGAATGGATCTTTACAGCAGTGAAACAGGAGTTCTGTGCTTGGAGGGAAAAGTTGTGTGTAAGGAGGGCAGCAGCTAATAAAGGGTCATGAGAGAGTAATACATTGGAATAAGAATACATGGGCAGACAGGGTACCAGAAGAGTTTACTTTTTAGGTGGTGGCTTGGGATGACTAGATGGGGTACTTGGTCAATTTAACTGACCTCAATAGCCCAGTCATAGGTGAAAACTTTGGGATATGGCCCTGTCAAAGTTCCAAGTTGCTCGTGCATTGATATAGCACAAAAAGTCTTATGTGAGACACTATTAGGATCTTAACTCTCAAGAATGGGGCAGCACATGGTTGGTAGATAACAACAACAAAAAAAACAGGTCAACTCAGAGTAATAGAAAACTCCTCCCAAATCCTGCATCTCAAATTTCAAATCTTCCCTCTGTCACTGGCTGATCTATAGTGCTCTCTCCAGAGGTGTTTGGGATTTGTGTAAAAGTACACCACAGTATTTTTCTTCCTTTCTTTTTTTTTTTTTTGAGTCAGCAAAAGGATCCAGAGACAACAGGACAAAGTGTGCTGCATTATTAATAGAAAAAGCATTTCCTATTTTATTAAGAGCACGTGCACTCTTAAAGCTCCACTGAATGCTGTTTCGCCAGGTGAAAGACTGAATAAACCACCCAGCTTTTCACCACTGCTGTGGGCTGGATTTCCAGACTAGTCTTGCTAAATGTGAAATTAACAGGAACACGGTTTCCAGAGCCATTCCAACTTGTGTCCAAATTGCACAAAGGACGTCTCAGGAACTCTGGGGTGATGAAGAACGTCTCTAATAGCAGGGTAGTCCCTGGTTCCACTTGAGGAACCCAATATACGAAAGTGTGGAATCAGAATGCAGTCTTTCAACTCTCTCATTTGTCATGAAAGTATAAACTAGAGAACTGAGTCAATAACCAATGACACCGGGCTTCCCTGGTGGCGCAGTGTTTGGAAGTCTGCCTGCCAATGCAGGGGACATGGGTTCGAGTCCTGGTCCGGGAAGATCCCACATGCCGTGGAGCAACTAAGCCCATGCGCCACAACTACTGAGTCTGCGCTCTCGAGCCTACAGGCCACGACTACTGAAGCCCGCGCGCCTAGAGCCCGTCCTGCACATCAAGGGAAGCCACCAGAACAAGAAGCCTGAGCACCGCAACTAAGAGTAGCCCCTGCTGACCGCAACTAGAGAAAGCCCACGTGCAGCAACAAAGACCCAACTTAGCCAAAAATAAATAAATAAATAAATTTATTTTAAAAAAACAAAAAACCAATAACACCATTAGAACCATTTTATAGTTAGGATAAACAAGACAGCTCTATGGGAGCAGATATTGCAAGTCGGGAGGTTGGAAATCAAACCAAATTCCAGATGTTGTTTGTCTGCCAAGGGGGAAAAATCTTGTGACTAGAAGAAGTTCCAAAGAAAAGGGCCAAGAACAATTTCTTCCTAACTCCTGGCTTTGAAAGCAGATGACTTTAACAATTAAATGCCAACTGACTCACCCAAGTTAATAAATACACTGGTATTTAATTTCTAGGAATATTCCCCCATGAAAACGTCTCTGCTCACTGAAATCTTAACCTTTTGTTATGAGATATCTGACAGAAGTTTTGTCTTTTGCTCTTCTTCTGAACATTACTTTAAGATTCTATACTCTAATTCCATCAGTCAGTTTAACAAGCCAAAAGGCTTTGGAAAGAACTGGAGACATAACAGCAAAGAATAGGGTTCAAATTAGACCATATTTTCAGGTAGCTCACATATTTACAGTGTCAAACACTAGCACAGTCTGAGGCCCGGTTGCTAATTTATTTCTAACTGTAAATTGAAAAAAATCATCATCGTCCTAGATGGAATATGCTAGGTTGCTATAGAAACGGACCCCTCTCCTACCTCGTATTTTACTGTTCACAGCTTTCCATGTGAAGCTGCACTATGTTGCTTCTTTGACTGATGAAAGAGGCAGTTTCTACAATTTTTTTCCCACCACTCATATTACCCCTTGCCAAGTCTATAGAGGTTGATATTTTCTCTTCCTTCTGGGTAAAAGGGAGATAATTCAACAGAGTAATTATAATAAAAAATTTATCCCATTCAGGTTTACTGTCTCATCCTTGCTTTCTTTTCCTACAGCATTAGAAATCCATCACTGTTTTGAGATCTCTTTAAAAATGCATGAAGGGAAGAGAATTGGCAGCACAGTTAAATGAATTTAATTCAGCCAGATTTTACATTATTAACTCACTTCCGAAGAGCTGAATGAGGGGAATGATGGAAGAAGAAAGTAGAACTAAAATTGGACCATTGATCCTGGCAGTCTCGGTGCCAAGCAGACGTGGGAAACAAGCTAGGAAAACTGTAAATGTCTTTTGAAACCAGTTAGAGATACAGAGCATTCATTTATTTTAATCAGTGTGAGATATGTATTAGGTGGATTGTCCCTCCCGACTCACTACCCAATGCACCCTGATCCCGACTTAACTGATGCCTGAGTTGGCAGCCTCACAGTCCAGCATTGTTTGAAATAACATATTAGAGCAACAGGATTTCCCTCTCCTCTGTTGTTAAAAAGTAACAGTGAATGCCTAAAAACTAATAGAAGAGGACACTCAGCATTCAAGTGATTACACTCATGCTCTGAGATTGAGATTCTGTCTTTGGAAGGAAGAAGAAGTCAATGTACATAATAAAGTATTCAGGCAATGAAAAAAGTTCTGAATGCATGTGCTTTACAGTTGTTCCATGGATAAAACAGCAGAGACGTTTATCCCCTTCAATCTCCATCTGAATACCAAATGCCGAAATATAGACCTTCCAGTATCAAAGACATAACTTCTATTTTATTTGGTATTTGCCTTTAAAAATAGATTGCTTTTCTACAAGGATTAACACCTTTCTGGCTTCTAATGCACTACTCACTTGATAAGTGATTCAGTCTATTTATTGTAAATGATTAAGAAGCCAGGTGACCAACATTTTTAAAAAGTCACTGAAATGAGACTTTTAAAATGTGAATGTGTTCTAGTCATTCGGGCCATTCACAAATAGCTTGCTCTCCTTCTGGCATATGATGGGATTATACTTCCCTCCCCCGTTTGAAATCAGGTAAGGCTGTATGACTTGCTTTGGTCAATGAAAGAGTGTTAAAGTGATATTTCTGTGTGGAAGCTTTAAGAGTCAGAATGTGATTCACCACATTTCTTTTCCCTGCTGCAGTGATAATGCAAGCAGTGATGAGATGGAATCTCCTTAAGCCTACAACAATGAGATTCCTCGAGATGACCTGTATTGGACAAACAATAAGAATGAAAAATAAACTTGTCTTGTATAAATCTCTTGAAATCTGGGGATTGATTGTTACTGCAGCAGTACTTAGCCTGTCCTGACCCATGTTTCCATTAAAATGCTCATAAAAGAGCAAAATAAGATACAGAGCCATAACAATCAAAATGTGAGTAATACCTAATTATTGGCTGAATCCTACAAGGAATTTCCACGAAATGGAGTGGAGATGATACTAAATTTAGAAAAACATTATGGATCGCTCCTCTGAAATAACAGTAGAGTTTGAAGGACAGAATATTGGTTGAGACTTTGACCCACCCTCACTGTCTTCCCCTAGAGATGACAAGGTCTGTGGGAAAAGTATACCTAGGCAGCCACTGCAATTCTGCACTTCAACTTCTTCCTAAAGCAGATGGGGGTGAGTCTCTCTAACTCAGTTTCCATCAAAACCCTTCTTTTCATAGTCAGTCAGAGATGACCATCATGGCCACAGTTGAAGTAGTTTGATGCCAGGTTTTATGGTGGTTGATGACTAGAGCAGCCATCAAGAATAACTTTACTCAAGACAATGTGAACAATGCACATGAAGAGATTGACTAAACTTTATTGATAGATTTTTAAATGACTCATGTAAATGAAGGAATACATCATTTTGGATATAAATTCTAAATATCTTGAAGATTCTGTTTATTCCCAGGTGATTGTGTTGTTTCAACATAATTGCCAGTCAAATTCCAAATGGAATTTAATTTTGAAACCTAAAATAATTCTGAAGTTCAATTGGAAAGAAGTGAATAGATAAGAATATGGTTTTGAAAAAGGGTATTACAGGAATTGCCTGTAAATTGTAAACCTGTAATAATGATAACATTTTAATTCTGGCACAAGGATGGACAAATCGATTAATGCCACACAGTAGAGACAGAAACAAGTGTACATGTGTGTACATGTATGTGTGAGTTAATTCATCATAAAGGAAGAATTGAGAATTAATAGAAAAATTAAGGACTATTCAATGACAGGGGCTGACAAAATTAACATAGACATCCCTCTCATACTGTATAAAACAATAAGCTCCTGGTTTGATCAAAGAATAAAATTTTAAATATTATAAATACACTCACAGATACAAAGACAAGAGAGAGAAATAGGTGGGTAAAGACATTCTAAGCTTAAAGATTATTGTGGAAAATCAGAAAAGAATGATAGTTTTGACTATGTATAAAAAATAATTCTACATTCACTTTGTTGTAAAGCAGAAACTAACACACCATTGTAAAACAGTTATACTCTAATAAAGATGTTTAAAAAATAATAATAATTCTACAATACTTTGGCATACATTAAATTAAATGAAAAGAAGCATGACAAAGATTTAATGATATTCATATATAGAGAAAATATACAATTGATTGTTAACAAGAATCCTATAGAATAATAAACAACGGTTCACAAAAGAGAAAATAAAAATCTCTAAAAAACATAAGGAATAAAACTACTCATAATCAAATAACTGCAAACTGAAATAATGAGATGCCATTAATACCTGTAAACTAAGCAAAGATTATAAAAGATAAGCTACTTAATTCTGACAATAGTGAAATCTGCATATCGTATGATTGCAAAAAATTATACATATGCACATATGTTTGCATATCTATATGCATGTTTAATATTAATACTTACATAGACATATTTAGAAAAAGACTGGAAGTAAATATATCCAAATACTAACTGTAATTATTTCTGGGTGGTGAGATTATAGTGGAGATTATTTCCTTCTTGATTCTTCTTAAAATTATTTTTTCTTGACCTTTTTCTTGTATTTTCTAAATGTTCCACAATGAATATGGATTATTTTCATAATCAAGGAAAAATTTAAGTCACTTGAATCAAGGTGCAGAATCACCAGATTACCAAATGAGCTCTCGTGAAATTTCTTGGTAGAAATGTGTGGCATATTAGTAACCCACACCTGGTAGTCTGACTTAAATGTATATGTCCAGATAGAAATGTAGACAGGACAAAATAATCTAATTCCAGGAAAAATTAAAAATAATCAGAACTATCAGAGATGCCAGAAGCTTTGAACTGAGTTTATTGGTTTCATTATGATCTTTGGATTTCAGATGCAGAAAGTTACATTCATCATACCTTTCAGTTCATGGTATAATCTTTGGTTTGTGCAAGGCTTCTCTTATTTTATTTACTTATTTATTCCCTATTCATCTCTTACTCATTTCCAGTACCCTGCCCTTCAGCAACTATTCTCTCGATGGTTCATTTAAGCTCTTATAAAATGTGGATCATTATTTTGTACTGATGAGATTTTAATTTATGAAACTGATACTTTGTTATCTATCTCTTTTGTTCTCACTTTTTTGACTTTGCACTCCTTTTAGGATTCATATATGTTCTGAATTCTTGCTTCTACTTGCTGTATAATACTCCATGATGAACATCCACTACATTTCTTTTCTCCAGTCTCACAGTTAATGGACGTCCAAGTAGTGTCAACTCATTATGACTGCAATAAAGTAATTAACAACCTCATGTATTTCCCTTTATGGAGTTGTGTGAGGACTTATTACAGATTACTCCCAGATGAAGAACTGACAGGTCACAGTGTATTCATATTGCTGCTTAGCCTAAGGAGTACCAAATTGTTCTCCAACAGAGTGGCTGCTCTGGTCTTCACTCTCATCAGCAATATATCCCCACATTCCCAACAATACTTAACACTACCAAATTTCCTCAATTTTTTCCCAGTCAGGTGTAAAGTGGATTCTCATTATTGTTTTAATGTTCATTTCTCTGATTGCTCTTGATTTTGAGTACCTTCACATATGCTTGTTGGCTTTTTGAGTTTATCCTGTACATCTCTTATTCATATTTTTGCCCAATTTTCTATGAAGAGTATCATCTCTTCTTGCTTATTTGCTGGAATTGCTCGTATATTCTAGATACTAATCCCACGTCAGTTTCAGGCAAATGCCGTCTCTCATTTTTAACCTGCTATCAACTTTGTCCATAGTGTCTCTAATTTTAGTGTCATTTTCCACATGTTTGTGCTTTATAAGAAGTCCATTCCTGTCCCTAAGTCACAAAGATATTCGTGGCCAATATTTTCGTCACCCTCATCTAGCCCATATACCTCAAAGAACTAATAAAACTCCAAACGTCAGTAAATTCAATGAGGCTCAATTAAAATATGGTACAGTAGCTCATGAATCACATTTTCTGCCTGGTTTCCCAATCTCTGAACTAGATTCCATAGAGGTGGAGATGTCTCTTATGCAAAGCACCACCAGAGCTTCCAGGATGATTGCTGCTTCCTAGTTCTCTCTACATTCCATCTGTTCCAAGTATCTATTGCTGTGTAACAAATTACCCCAAACTTAGTGGTGTGAAACAAGCATTTTCTATGCTCATGGATTCTGTGGATCAGGGATTTGAAGAGGGCAGAGTGGGGATGAATTGTATCTGCTTAATGATATATGTGGCCTCAGCAGGAAAGACTTGAAGGCTGGGGATGATTTAACAGCTGGAGGCTGGAATCATATGAAGACTTGTTTACTCATGAGCCTGGCACCTGGGCTAGAAGAACTCAAAAACTGGGTGGAGTTGGAACTGTTGGTCAGAGAGCCCACAAGTAGCCTCTTTTTGTGGCTTGAGTTTTCTCAAAAAATGGCGGCCTGAGGATTGGATTTCTCAGATGGTATTTCAAAGATCCAAGAAAAACAGTGGAGGAAGCTATATGGCCTTTTATGACCTAGTCTTACCAATTTTGTTGTACTCTCTTGGATAATTCAAGGGGCGTAGACTCCACTTCTTGGTTGGAAGAATGTCACTGATTTTGTGAACATGTTTTAAAACCACTAAACCATTCGTTTTACACCGAGTCCTGAAGTAATTCATTAAAGTTCAGCTTGGATAATATTACTTTTCTCAACAAACTTCCAAAGGCTTATTGCCTTATTGACTCATTGCTATCAGTTGAGGAGATATGCCCAAATTCCTCAAACCAAAGCCCTTTACAACTGGACCTCAATTCATCTTTCAGCCATTCTTCCTCACTACTTTCTAGTATGTAGTCTTTAAACCCCAACTAAACTAGACTTCTAAATGCTGACTTCCTTATTCAATCCATACTTTCCAACCTCCCTACATATTTATTCCTGTGTACCCTCTGCCTGGAATAGTCTCTCCACATAATTCTCAAACTCCTCCCTCTTTTTTCATGTCTATTTCAAAATTCAGACTTCATGAGGATTTTTTTCATTACACCACTCACTCATCACTTCCCTACTCTCCATACACTCATATGCATGACACATTGGATTTCTCCAATACTGTGCCTATCTTAGTTCAGGCTGCTATAACAGAATAGCATAGATTGGGTAGCTTATAAACAACAGAAATTTATTTCTTATAGTACTGGTGATTGGGAAATTCAAGATCAAGGTGTTGGCCAATTCAGTGTCCAGTAAGGGCCTGCTTTCTGATATGTAGATGGTTATCTTGTCCAGTAACCTGCCATGGCAGAAGAGGTAAGGGAGTCTCTGAGACCTCTTTTTTTTTTGCCAATTATAACACTTTATTCAGGCCATCATTTGGAGACTTCATCTAATTAGAATTTTATTTTTAAATACTATACTTTTTAAAAATTCATTTTTATTGAAGTATAATTTACAATGTTGTGTTAGTTTCTGGTGTACAGCAAAGTGATTCAGTTATACACACACACACACATATATGTATGTGTGTCTGTATATCCCCCACCCCCCTCCCCCTTGGCAACCACAAGTCTGTTCTCTAGGTCTGAGTCTGTTTCTGTTTCATAAATAAGTTCATTTATGTCATATTTTAGATTCCACATATAAGTGATATCAATTTGTCTTTCTGTTTCTGAATTACTTCACTTAGTATGATAATCTCTAGGTCCATCCATGTTGTTGCAAATGGCATTATTTCCTTATTTTTTATGGATGAGTAATATTCCATTGTGTATATATATCACATCTTCTTTATCCATTCATCTGTCGATGGACACTGAGGTTGCTTCCGTGTCTTGGCTATTGTAAACAGTGCTGCTATGAGCGTAGGGGTGCATGTATCTTTTTGAATTAGAGTTTTGTCCAAAAATATGTCCAGGAGTGGGATTGCTGGATCACATGGCAGCTCTATTTTTAGTTTTGTGAAGAACCTCCATAACTGTTTTACAGAGTGGCTGTACCAATTTACATTCTCAGGACCTCTTTTATAAGGGCATTAATCCCATTCATGAGCACTCCATCCTCATGAACTGATGATCATGAAGAGGACCTCCACCTCCTAATACCATTATACTGGGGATTAAGTTTCAACATACGAATTTTGAGGGGGGCACAATCAGTCTACAGCAGCCCCTCAGTTCAGGCCTCAAATTTGTGTCCTGATTTTATTCCATTGCATTAGTTTTTTTGAATTCTTGATGGCAGCAACTGTACCTTATTCAGCTTGCATTGTTTTAAGTAATGGTTTCCAGACTTGGCCTCTCTTAGGACAGCAGAATTAAGAAAAAGGGCATGCATGGGATCAAAAATAGAGCTACAAGTTTTTTATTTTGCCAGGTAAGAGTATTTTAAAAGAACTACCATTTACTATCACTGTTTTTATATTTAATGGGGACATTTTACCATACACAGGGATATAATATCAAAATAAAGGTCAGTCCTTTCTAAGAAAGTAGTTTTTACTTAAAGTAGTCTTATATCTAAACACTACGTTGTCTTTTCTCATTTGGTCACAAATTCATGACGGCATCTTCTCTGACCAACTCTAGCCCAAATTTTAGAGATTTTCTGCCCTATAACATCTGTCTCAGGAATGAGTATCTCCAAAGGACAAGAGCTTGTACTAAACACTGTGTACAGAGTGGTAAATAAAACAGTTATAATCTCTGCCATCATAGAGTTTACAGTCTAGAAAGGGAAACAAGTAAATATATTGTAAAACAGATAGTATCAAATAGTGATCCAGATCAAGGAAAAATAGAACAGGGTGATGAATAGAGATTGTTTCAAATTTTGTTTCCAAATACAGAGATGTTTATTGCATTTTTAAAGTATCCACAATCTTAAATATCCTGTTGCAAATTCCTCCAAAATCCCTTTATAGCACACAACATCAAATATTGAAAGTGTTCTCACAATATTACACTTGAAAATACCAATTAGGAACAATATTTTAGGAAATAGAGAGTTTAAGACAAGACATTCATTTGGAAAAGTTGATTTCTCTCTATCACCCAGATTGGCACAATTAATTTTCCACTTTTTCAATGTCTTGGGTTACGCAACATACATTCAGCAACAGGGCATGCATGAATAGAGTCAGACAAAGAAGACTTCTCTGAGGAGGAGGCTATTGAAGTTGAAAAGTAGGAGTGAAGTTTGGAGGTGGGAAGCAGCTGGGCAAATGTAAGTGAATGAAAAAAGTCCCATGTGGCTTGGACCACAGACGGCAAGTGGGATGGTCAAAAAAGATGAGATGGGAGAGGAGTCTACAGTCAACTCATGCAGGGTCTGTTAGGCCATTAGAAAGATTTTTCATTTTTTCCTAAGAGAAGTGGAAAACAATTGAAGAGTTTTAAGCAGAAGAATGAAATAATCATATTGGCCATTGTAGAGGGTTTCTTCTAGCTGAGATGTAGAGAATGAATAGGGAGTGGGCAGGAACAGAAGCATGAAAGCTAGTTAGGAAGCTATGGCCCTGGTTCAGGTTAATAAATGATGGTGACTTGGATCAGGGCAATGGCAATGGTGATGAAGACAAGTGGAGGGTTTTTCAAAGATATGTTGGAAGTAAAAACAACATTTATAGTTGAATTGGATGTAGGGAGGTGATGAAGTAGGAAGAATCAAGAATAATAATTTGGAGAGGGTGTGGAGAAAAGGGAACCCTCTTGCACTATTGGTGGAATGTAAACTGATACAGCCACTATGGAGAACAGTATGGAGGTTCCTTAAAAAACTAGAAATAGAACTACCATATGACCCAGCAATCCCACTACTGGGCATATACCCTGAGAAAACCATAATTCAAAAAGAGTCATGTACCACAATGTTCATTGCAGCTCTATTTACAATAGCCAGGACATGGAAGCAACCTAAGTGTCCATCGACAGATGAATGGATAAAGAAGATGTGGCACATATATACAATGGAATATTACTCAGCCATAAAAATAAATGAAATTGAGTTATTTGTAGCAAGGTGGATGGACCTAGAGTCTGTCATACAGAGTGAAGTAAGTCAGAAAGAGAAAAACAAATACTGTATGCTAACACATATATATGGAATCTAAGAAAAAAAAAATGGTTCTAATGAACCTAGGAGCAGGACAGGAATAAAAATGCAGATGTAGAGAATGGACTTGAGGATACGGGGAGGGGGAAGGGTAAGCTGGGATGCAGTGAGAGAATAGCATTGACATATATACACTATCAAATGTAAAATAGATAGCTAGTGGGAAGCAGCTGCATAGCACAGGGAGATCAGCTTGGTGCTTTGTGACCCCCTAGAGGGGTGGGATAAGGAGGGTGGGAGGGAGACGCAAGAGGGAGGGGATATGGAGATATATGTATACATATAGCTGATTCACTTTGTTATACAGCAGCAACTAACACAACAATGTAAAGCAATTATACCTCAAAAAAGATGTTAAAAAAAAAAAGAAGAAGAAGAAGAATGCTAAAATTCCTGACTTGAGAACCTGGTAGAACATGGCAATGATTACTGAAATGGGGCAGCCTGGGGAAGAGGAGGTTTGAGTCAAGGGATCGAAGTTGCATTTTGCACATTAAAGTGTTATATTTGAAGAATATATGACATCCAAGTGAGGATTTCAGGTAATCAGTTGGATATATGAGCCTATACTCAGGAGAAAGGTTTTTTTTCTTTGCGGGGGGTGCTATTTTCCTGGTTACTTTACACACACCTGAAATCTGCTCAATCCCCAGCTTCACCACTTCAGTACATATAAACTCCATTTATTCAGGCCAACAACCTTGGAGTCATCATGCCTCCTCTCTTTCTGTCATATTCCATAGGCATTCCATCAGCAAATCTCTTTCTTCAAAATTTATCCAATATATTAATCACTTTTCTCCACCTTCATCACTACTATCTTGGGTCAGGCCATCATTATCTCTACCCTGAGTTATTGCAAAATCCTCCTAATAGGTCTCCTCACTTCTGCCCTCGTCCCCCACTGTCTATTTTACACAGAGCATCCAGATTCATTTAAACTGAAATAAGTCACATCTTTTCTCCATTCAAAACCTTCTAATGGTTTTCTAGCTTATTCTGACTTAAAAGCCAATGTCCTTGTAACAGAATACAAGACCCTAAATGATCTGATCCCTACCCCCACCACACACACACACACACACACACACACACACACACACACACAGACGCACATACACACAACTTCTCTGATCTCATCTCCTTCCACCTTTTCCCTCATTCACCTTTCTCCCGCCCCTCTGGTCTTACTATTTTCGTTCATGCCAAGAACACTCCCACCTTGGATCTTGTTCTGAAGTGATCTTTTCCCTCCTCATAGGGAACCCCATCCTCATTCTCCATCTCTGCCTATCCCTCTTACTCCATGTCTTAGTCCATTTGGGCTGCCATAAAAAAATACCACAGACAAGGTGACTTAAAAATAAGACATTTATTTCTCATAGTTCTGGAGGCTGGAAGTCCAAGATCAAGGTGCCAGCAGATTAGGTGCCTGGTGAGGATACACTTTCTGATTTGCAGATGGCCAACTTTTCACTGTGTCCTCACATGGCAGAAGGGGTGAGGAAGCTCTTTGGGGGTCTCTGTTACAAAGGCACTAATCTCATTCATGAGGGCTCCACCCTCATAACCTAATCACCTCTCAAAATCCCATCTCTTAATACCATCACATTGGGGTTTAGGCTTAACATGTGAATTTGGGGATTTCCCTGGCAGTACAGTGGTTAGGACTCCATGTTTCCACTGCCAGGGCCTGGGATCAATCCCTGGTCAGGGAACTATGATCCCACAAGCCGCATGGTGTGGCCAAAAATATATATATATATGAATTTGGGGGGCTAGACACAAACATTCATACCATAGCGCCCTGCTTCATTTTTCTCCTTGGCATTTGACACCATCTGATATGCTTAAACTTTACTTACTTTTTTGTTTATTGTTTGCCTCCTTCCACTAATGTAAACTTCTTGGGATTAGGGACTTTGCTTTATCCACTACCATAGCTTCAGCATCTAAAACACTGCTTGGCACATGGTAAGCATTTAATAAATATTTGTCAAATAAATTAATGAATAAATGAATAAGATATATATTGGGGAGTTATCAGAATATTGACTGTTTCCAACTGTTTTTACCAGGCTAGGAATCTCTCTGACCCAAAAAGGAATGGTAACAAATGGAAGTTAAATTCTATTGTCTCTCTTCCAGAAGCATAACTCAGGGTCAATTATCACCATAGATTTCTTTACATTTTAGTCCCCCACACCACAGGCTTCTCTACACTATACTTCAGTCCCAAAGGGGAAGATGCAAGAAGGGGCAATGAAGCACTTGGAAATCTTCTAGCTTTTTGAGCAAGAACTGTGTGGAAAGTGTCAACTCTCATTGACTCTTAGTCTTTCTTCCTATATTGAGGGATCTCTCTCCCTCTCTCTCTCTCTCTCTCTGGAACAGGGAATGTTCAAAACAGCTTTAGACAAAGCATGCTCACACAAAATTACTGCCTTTGCCCAAAACTCTTCAGGGTTTAATAAATCCTGCTCGAGCTTTAAAGATAATCATTTTAGGTGGATTTGATGAAATCTCTAAAAATGCTGCAAAAAGGCAGGGACAGTGGGACAGACATACGTCTTTATCTACAAATACAAAAAGAAAGGGGGGGGTCTCCTCTTTTGACTTTAAATAAATAAATCGGCAGGGTTGGTCCCCTTTCTGAGTTTAATTTGGTTTTAATGTTTTATGAAGCTTACACGAAGGAATATTAATGCCGTATGCCAGAACAAGTCACTTGAGCCTTTCATACAGAGGCAAAATTTTTCATCTGATCTGAGAGATAATTTTTCTAAACAATATCAACATAGCAAATAGAAGTTATAATTATTCATACATTGAGAATGTAATTAGCATTCAAATGAGAGAAATGATTGCTGTACAGCTTTATATGACCAAAAACCCCCCACCTCATTATTATATTTGATACAAATACAAAATGCTGAAAATTTTTCCTTATTAGCTATTGGCACGACATGATTGTCCCTTTTTCCAGACTCCCTTCAATTTAAAAACAATAGATCAAATGAAGCAAATGGTATGGCTTTGATCGCAATCTTGTCCTTTAATATTTAGTGTTGAAGTGCAACCTGTCCTCCCTGCCTTCATGTCTTTCTAAGCAATCAAGTTCATATTGCATCTTTCACTGATTTATAGGTAGGAAATGTGAATAGCTGAAAGAGACTAACAGGAACACCTTTATTTATATCAATTAATATGTCATCAACTAAGGCAGGATTGTCCTCTAGTGATAAGAATGTTTGTTTAGGAAAAAGAAGCAATATCCTGAAGCTTAGTGTCACCCCATTCGCTGTGAAATATTTCTGCAATAAGCATCGGGAGAAAACAGAAAGCTACCCAGAGACCATGTTTGGGAAAAAGCAAAATCAGACACTCAAGGCCAAAGAGTTTATTGATTCACCAACCACTTATTTGCTGCTTGATAAAAACAAAAAGGCAATCATTGATATGCTATAAAACTGGAAAGAGAGGGAAAAAATATGAGGGACATAAAATCGCAAATATCGTGTGAGCCACCGTATTTTTAAGTGAATATTTCTTACATTATCATTCTTTCAAAACCTCCGAAAACATTTCACAATTTCATACAAGTGTTTATTTCTTTTAATGTTAAAAACACTTTCATATGCATTATTCCACTCGCTCCTCCCAATAACTACAAAGAAGGTTGACCTGATATCACTGATCTTAAGTATCAGATGAAGGAACTGAAGAATAGAATATATATGACTTGCTTAAGCTCACTCAAATAATTTGTACCCAAATCAGGATTAAAATCCATTTTCCCATCTTCCTAGAGCGAAAATTTTCAAAGTATGGTCCTTGAAGAAGCAGCCTCAGCATCACTTGGCACTTGTTAGAAATGCAAATTCCTTGGCCCACCTTAGACCTACAGAATCAGAAACTCTGCGGATGGGGCCCAGCACTTTGTGTGTTAACAAATCCTCCAGGGTATTTCTGATACATGCTCAAGTTTGAGAACCACTAGAGATACATTCTAGAGATGCATTCTAGATCTAGAGATACATTCTCTACTTACATGAGAAAGACAAAGCATTCATATGTTGTAAATTTCAGGTGAATTATAAAACACAAAACTGTTATGACATTACTTTTCACACCCTACTTTGTGAACATGGGTTATGTATCACCCTAAACTGAGAAGTAAAAACTCACTCAACTTAAAACAAAGAGACAGAAGGAAAAAGAAAAAAAAGGCCAAAATATTTATTGCCAAATTGTAAAACTGAGGGACTAATTTTATAGTAAGTCTGATTTCAAATTACATAAGTGGCTAATAAAATTAATCATAAGTAGGCATTACCAAATCTCAGGGAAATGAAAGGCTGTGGAAATATCTATCAACTGAAACCATTCATCAGCAAATATAGCCTTGGAAACCCAAAATGGTACAGAAATGTGTGCACACGAGCACACACACACACACCTCTCAGGCAGTCTAGCATTGTACTGGCAGAACTAATTCTAAGCTGAGTGTTAAAAAGAAAAATGTGGTTTGAATAAAGACTTCAGGGCATTTTAGTAATCATTTCCAGTGGATGACCTAATACACCACAAGAACAGGCAGAAGCTTGATAAGAGACAGTGAGGATAAGAGCTGCTCCTTACTGTCACTTGGTTCTTATGAGTCCTAACAATGTTGTGCCCATAAGCCATGGATTTTTCTGGAGTGCTTTAATTTCAAATATTCTATTCTAGCAAATCCATAAGCCATCTAAATGTGTCAGACATTCAAAATTTTGATCTCCAAATAATTCATCTATACTGGCTTTTCACATCCAGAAACAGTCCAAATTCTTTTCTCAAATCCTATGTTCTAGAAAATTCTGGGAAAAGTAATCAGTAATAATTAATAGGTATATTGGCTTTACACATTAGATATGCTGCTGAAAAGACTGAAAATTGATTTGCCCCTCTTAATATTATAAAATAAAAACATTAAATTTAAGTGTACTCGAAAACTTACTAAAGGAACTCAATCCTTTTGGAAAATGAATAATTTCCTCTAATTTATCCTCACCAAATTTGGGTGTTCAGGTATCAGTGCATTTAAAACTGGGTAGAAAAATTACGTGATAATATCAATTGACACAGAAAAGGATTTGACAAAATCTAATAGCCATTCATGACAAAAATTCTCAGCAAACTAGAAATAAGGGGAACTTCCTAAACTTGATAAAGAGTTTCTACAAAAGCTCCTACAGAAAACATCAGTCTTAATGATTAAAGACTGAATGCCTTTAACAAGGAACAAAGCAAGGATACCCACTTTCACCACTCTTATTTAACATAGTACTGGAAGTTCAAGCCAGCTCAACAAGGCAAGAAAAGGAAATAAAGGGCATTCAAATTGGAAAGAAAGAAATAAAACCATCCCTCTTCGCAGATGACATGATGGTCTCTATCGAAAATCCCGAGGAATATACCAAAACCCAAGAAACAAACAAACAAAAAAACCTCCTACAACTAATAAGTGGACTCAGCAAGATCAAAGGACCAAGATAAACATATAAAACTCAAATGTATTTCTATACACTAGCAATGAACACACGGAAACAAAAATTTTAAACACAGTATCATTTACATTAACTCAAAAACTGAAACAGGTATAAATCTAACAAAAAATATATAGGACTTGTGTGCTGAAAACTATAAAATGCTGATGAAAGAAATCAAAGAAGATCTAATAAAATAGTGAGACATATTGTGCTCCTGGATTGGAACACTGAACACAGTAAATATGTCACTTCTCCCCAAGTGATCTATAGACTTAATGCAATTTCTATCAAAATCCTAGCAAGACACTTTGCACATATATAAAAGGTTATTTTAAAGTATAAAAATTGAATTTAAACCACTTGAACTAAAAGCTGGCAGGTAGTATAAGACATATAAATGTTAGATATTAGTACTAAATATTATTAATACTTAGTAGTAACAGTACTATACTTACATGAAAGTTGCTAGGATAGTTCATAGACTGTTAGTTACAGATTGCATTAGTGAAATGAGAAGAAGAGAGAAAGAGATATAACAAAGATACCTTCTCAAAATAAATTTACAAAACAAAATTCCAAAACAAATAAAACTTTTGGCAGTAAAGAAAACCAACACACTCAACAATTAGCAAATGAATATCACATTACAGGACATTTCAACAAATACTTTAACATGAGTATGATAAAAAAGATAAGTGAGGTTCTCTTTTTGACATGGCAACCTAATCCCAATAACAGACCATCTCTCCTGCTGATTACAACTGAAAACAGGACAACACACACACACACACACACACACACACACACACACACACACACACACAAACAACTACCTGAAGACTCCAAAGCATAAAGAATAGCAGGCAAATTATGGAGGGAAGTCAAAAATTGGAGAAATGACCTGCAGGGAGAAGAGTTTCTGAATTTTTAAAATCTCTTTTCTTACGTGGATTTGCCCCCAAAGTAGGTCTAATTTCTTGAATTGCCCAACTGAATTTTACTGGCCAGAGAAATCAAGAAAGAGAACCTTGTGGGCCATAGAGTAAAGAAAACCCCGGAAAGAAGAGAGGCAAAGAAAGGGATCCCCCTAATTCTGTGTATGAACCCAAATAATCGCAGGCTCACTCTTGGGCTATGCATGTGTGGACTACACATCCAAACTAGCATAGCAAAGGTCCAGGAAATGGAACTGAGACTGAAACCACCACCAACAGCAGGTAATGCAGACATTGTGGTTTAAACCTAACTGGGTTGATACCCTACTAAAACAAACGAAAATAAAATTTAAAACCTCTAGAGGATCATAACAGGACCCAGAGTCTATATACCAGAACACTCACAATGCCCATGATACAATCCCAAATTACTCCGTATAGAGAGCCAGAGAAATTGGAGTCAATTCTTAAGAGAAATGAAAATCATGAGATAACAATCCCTGAATGACCTAAATGTTGGAAGTATCAACAACAACAACAGACTTCAAAGCAGATATTTTAACTATGTTCCATGAGGTAAAGATAAACATGCTTGAAGTAAATGAAAAGATTAAGTTCTTAAAAGAGAAGTATAAGATGTAAAATGTAACCAAATGGACCTCCTAGAACTGAAAACTACAATATCTGAAATTTTAAAATCATTAGATGGATTCAATAGTACAATGGAGATGACAGAAGGAAGAGTCAATGAACTTGAAGATATATAGATCAATAGAAAATATACAATCTAAGTAACAGAGAGGAAGAATAATGAAATTTGAACAAAGCTTTGGGGATTTGTGGGACAATAACAAATTGTATAACGTGGGTCGTTGGGAGTCCTGGAATGAAAGCAGAAAACAATTGATAAACAAAACGTACTTGAAGAAGTAATGAGGAAAATTTCCGTAAATTTTGTAAAAGACATACATTTATAAATTTAAGAAGCTCATCAGACCCCAAACAGAAAATTCAAATAGAAATATGCCTAGATACATCATAATCAGACTGCTGAAAACCAAAGAAAAAGAAAAACTCTTGAAAGTGGATAGGGTAACATGACATACAGGACAATAAAGATTTAAATGACTTCAGATTTTCCATCAAAAACCATGGAAGCCAAGACAGTAGAACATCTTTAATGTGCTGAGAGAAAAGAATTGCCAACCCCAACTTCTACATACAGAAAAAATACCTGTCAGGAATGAAGGCAAAATAAAGACATTCTCAGATGAAGGACAACTAATAGAATTTGTCACCAGAAAACTGCTTTACAATAAATGCTGAAGGAAGTTCTTCAGGATGAAGAGAAACAATACCAGAGGGAAACCTGGATCTTCGGAAATGAAACAATAGATATGGTAAATATCTGGGTAAATATAAAAGACAAATGTTTCCTCTTAAGTTCTTTAAAATATATGATACATGCACCCCAATGTTCATAGCAGCACTATTTACAATAGCCAAGACATGGAAGCAACCTAAATGTCCATCGACAGATGAATGGATAAAGAAGACATGGTGTGTGTGTGTGTGTGTGTGTGTGTGTGTGTGTGTATATATATATATAATGGAATATTACTCAGCCATAAAAAAGAATGAAATAATGCCTTTTGCAGCAACATGGATGACCTAGAGATTATCATACAAAGTGAAGTAAGTCAGGCAGAAAAAGACATCATATGATATCATGTGTGGAATCTAAAATAATGATACAAATGAACTTATTTACAAAACAGAAACAGACTCACAGATATAGAAAACAAACTTATGGTTACCAAAGAGGAAAGGGGGGAGTGATTAATTTGGAATTGAGAATTAGCAGATACACACTACTATATATAAAACAGATAAAGAACAAGGACCTACTGTACAGCACGGGGAACTATATTTAATATCTTATAATAACCTATAAGGGAAAAGAATCTGAAAAAGAATATACATATATATATATATAAATAACTGAATCACTTTGCTATATACCTGAAACACTGTAAATCAACTATACTTCAATTTTCTATATATATGGTTATTATATATATTATATATATATGGCTATGAAGCATATATATATATGGCTATGAAGCATGTATATATGTATATATGGCTACTGCCATGAGAAATAATAATGTTTTTGGCAGGATTTGTAATATACTCTGTACAATTCTTAGAATGATCTACCTCCTCTCACTTTTCCCTGGTTCTCCTTACTGTTTTATGACACGAGTCACTAGATTTTGTAGCAAGTACCATGCTTTTAATTATTGGTTTGAACCTACTATTCAGACTCTGGCTTCTTCTCTCCTCGCCACATCCTCAGTTAAAGCCTCCTAGTCCTCCCGCTACAATAAGTGCTCAACTCTGCCATCTTGGGTTAATCATAACTATTTAAAATCCTTCTATATTCCTCTTGATCAATAGAACTACCCAAATACCAGAGCAAAGCAACCAAGTTCTTCCACAATCTTACCCAAACTCCCTCTCCCTGCCACTTCTTTACTCAGCCAAAAGTAGGTCATCAAATTTCCCACTGTGTTTCGCCCCAGTTTGCATTCCAACATGCAGGTATACTATTTCTACAGCCTACAACACCTTTCCTATCCTTATGAAAAAAGCTCAACTAAGATATTTCCTAACAAATCTCTCACTGAACATTCCCAGAGTTAATCACCAGTGCTGTTTTTCTTTCACTTTCTCAGTGTTATTAAGAATAGCTTAAAAAAAGAAGAATAGCTACCATGTTTTGAGGGCTTGCTTTGCACCAGGTACAGTACTAAGATCTTTATAGGGCTTCCCTGGTGGCGCAGTGGTTAAGAATCTGCCTGCCAATGCAGGGGACACGGGTTCGAGCCCTGGTCTGGGAAGATCCCACATGCCGTGGAGAAACCAAGCCCATGTGCCACAACTACTGAGCCTGCGCTCTAGAGCCTGTGAGCCACAAGTACTGAGCACGTGTGCCACAACTCCTGAAGCCCGCATGCCTAGGGCCCAGGCTCCGCAACAAGAGAAGCCACCGCAATGAGAAGCCCGCGCACTGCAACAAAGAGTAGCCCCCACTCGCCACAACTAGAGAAAGCCTGAGAACAGCAACGAAGACCCAACGCAGCCAAAAATAAATAAATAAATTTATATATATATAAAAAAGATCTTTATATATGGTACCCTGTTTTATCCTGGAAACAACCCTGTAAGAGAGATGTGTATTATTATTGCCATTTTTCAATTGGAATAATAAGAGTCAGAGAGGGTAATTGGCTTATCAATAATAATACAGCCAGTTAGTAGCAGAACTGGGATTAGCAGACTGATTTATCCCTGTGTATCCTTCTGCCATTGCACATAAACAACAAGTAATTACAATGCTTTGAGATGTCTCATAAATATCAAATGGAAAGTTGCTTAGACTCTCTGAGCTTTAGTTTCTTCTCAATAAGAATTAAGTTTGATTAAGATTAATATATATATTATATACATGTAGATATGCTGTATAGTAAAATGTAGAGTGATGATGTTATGCGTTTAACATAAATCATATTGGTCTATAACCTGCTTTTTTTACTCAACAATATATTTTGGAGATCGATCCAGGTTAGTATCTATAGCTATATTCATTCATTTGAGCTACTGTATGAATTAGACAATTAACCACTCTCTTATTATTGGACAATTAGTTCATTTCCAATTTTTCACTGTTACAAATACTGCTGCAGTAAACATTCTTGTACATGCTTCTTTGTGTGCATGAACAAGTAGGTCTCCAGGGTAGATGATGTTAAGAAGTGAATTGCTGAGTCATGGAGTATGCACATTTTAAGTTTTAATAGATACTACCAAACTGCCCTCTGATGCAGCTAATTCAACTTACACTGACATCACCTGCCTCATAGCTCTGTTTTGAGGATTAAATTTGATAATTCACATACAACACTCAATTAATAGGTGCTAATATTATTTTCTCCACTTCTACTTTATATTATCAACTTTCAGATTTTTACAAATAATAAAAGGTAATATTTTGTTATTTTGACTTGCATTTCCCTAATTGAGCATCGTTTTGACTTATACTTTGTTTATACCCCTGTTTCTATGAATCAAGTATTAGCCTAGAGACTTCATTTTTCTATAGTGTTTTTTGTTGTCTTCATGTCCATTTACAGAATCTCATTGTATATTTTCGATACTAATGCTTTGCCTTTTATATCTGTAGCAAATATTTTCGCCCAGCCTACATCTTGCCTTTAAGCTTTGTTAATGGTGTATTTTCTCATACAGAAGGTTTTAATTTTGATACACCTCAATGGGTCAAAATTTTCCTTTCTGGTTTGTACATTTTGTATTTTATTAAGGTTTTCCCAAGCTCAGGACAATTTTACCAAGCAGTGAATCTTCTGAGTATTTCCATCTATTTTCTTTTTTTAAGGGTCCTCAAATTCTGATCCAGATTCTGAATGGGTAGGCAGGGGACTGATAATTGAAATTTATGAAAGTTCTCTTTCATATTTTCTTTACAAAATTAAATGTCTTCTAACACACACACACACACACACACACACACACACACACACAAATAATACTGGGGAAACATGAATTAGATCAGTGGGTTGTATCAATGTCAATATCCTGGTTGTAATATCATACTACAGTTTTGCAAGATGTTGTAATCAGGGGAAAGAGTATACAGTATCTCTCTGTATTATTTTTTTTTACAACTGCATGTGAATATACAATTATCTCAAAACCAAAACTTTATTAAAATTCGTTAAGAGACAGAGTATTCTAAATTACTGGGTTTTGAAGAAAATCCCAAAACAGAAGTTACTGAAATGTCTTAGCAATGACAGTATCTCTGAAATAACCATATAGCTTTTAAACGGCACTGCTTAGAAGAGGAAAACTATAATATATTAAAGTGAATCTCTTGGCCTTATTTTTTCAATACGTTTCTTTCCTTTCCTGGCCAACTTCACAGATTTCTTACAATTTTTTTTTATTATTGAGCATTTTGCCACACTTTTCACACTTAATCTCATTCATACCTGACAGTGACATCTAAGACCATTTTTTCCCCTTCTTTTTTGAGGAAACTATGTCTCAGGGAGGTTAAATTACTAACTTTAAGAACACACAGCTAGTCAGAAGTGATTTAGTCCCTCATTCTTTGTATCTTGGTTATGCCGCTGTTGGTTGGTCATTTTGCTTTCCGTTTCCAAGGTGAAAGCAATCGTCCTGTTTCATTTTCTCTCTTAGAAAATCTTACTCTCCTTTCCCTTTTTTCTAGGGTTATTAGAGTGGGAAGCTGTAAGGTAAATACTTTTTTACTCATCAATGCTGTATGTAGGCCCAAAAGCAATTATGAGAGATGCAATTTTGAAATTGAATAAGTAAGCAAGATGGAAGTTCCCTGAACATGATGAAGAGAATAATAAAATTGATTACTCATTTAAATATCCCCTCTGGAGACACTACAATTGATGGGTTTCTATCACCCCTCTCTCTAATACTTCCTTCCTTCTTGGTATAAGGCTTTCATCAACTTCAAAGGATGCTCTAGGCATTAAAAAGAGCTGAAGGAGTGTGTAATGGAGATGAATAGAACATAATATATATTTAGGTTACAAGACAATTCTTCCAGGTCATGAGGTCTTCAAACTTTTATGTTAGTGTATCTTTAAAAAGTTTTATTAAACTAAATGCTCTTTCACAAAATTTTAAGTTGACCTTTAAATTTTTTCATTAAAATGTTAAACATGTGCAAAGGAGATATTTTAAGTTTTGTCATTTTTAAACAAACTATTACATCACTTTTAAAGGTACCCAAAGCAATCTCTTACTACAGTGCTACTCACCAACATCTATTTTTTAAAAATTATGTGAACAAGCTCTTCTTTAACTGTCAGAAGTTTCACACTATTTCTTTTTCTTTTTGACTTTATATTTCCAGTCCCTTCTCCCTCAGAATTTTTACGTACTGTAATATATTTTCCCCTGAAAACCTTTTACTAATTAACCTACTTTTCTTCTATTCAATATGAAATCAAATTTTTTAAAATTTCCTTTGATCAGATGGCATTACATATTAAAATTTTCTCCAGGATTGAAATGTCATTACAATTATTATTTAAAAACTGATCAGAGAGAGACCTTCAAGATGGCAAAGGAGTAAGATGTGGAGATCACCTTCCTCCCCACAAATACATCAGAAATACATCTACATGTGGAACAACACCTACAGAACACCTACTGAACGCTGGCAGAAGACCTCAGACTTCCCAAAAGCC
>NC_041234.1:25426032-25427867 GCF_002837175.3 Physeter macrocephalus | reverse complement strand
AAACCAGCAGCCTGCAAAAAGGAGATCCCAAACACAGTAAGATAAGCAAAATGAGAAGACAGAGAAACACACAGCAGATGAAGGAGCAAGGTAAAAACCCACCAGACCAAAAAAATGAAGAGGAAATAGGCAGTCTATCTGAAAAAGGATTCAGAGTAATGATAGTAAAGATGATCCAAAATCCTGGAAAAAGAATGGAGAAAATACAAGAAACATTTAACAAGGACCGAGAAAAACTAAAGAGCAAACAAACAATGATGAACAACACAATAAATGAAATTAAAAATTCACTAGAAGGAATCAGTAGCAGAATAACTGAGGCAGAAGAACGGATAAGTGACCTGGAAGATAAAGTAGTGGAAATAAATACCGCAGAGCACGATAAAGAAAAAAGAATGAAAAGAAAATTGAGGACAGTCTCAGAGACCTCTGGGATAGTATTAAATGCACCAACATTCGAATTATAGGGGTCCCAGAAAAAGAAGAGAAAAAGAAAGGGACTGAGAAAATATTTGAAGAGATTATAGTTAAAAACTTCACTAATATGGGAAAGGAAATAGTTAATCAAGTCCAGGAAGCACCGAGAGTCCCATACAGGATAAATTCAAGGAGAAACACGCCAAGACACATATTAATCAAACTATCAAAAAATAAATACAAAGTAAAAATATTAAAAGCAGCAAGGGAAAAGCAACAAATAATATACAAGGGAATCCCCATAAGGTTAACAGCTGATCTTTCAAAAGAAACTCTGCAAGGCAGAAGGGAATGGCAGGACATATTTAAAGTGATGAAAGGGAAAAACCTACAACCAAGATTACTCTACCCAGCAAAGATCTCATTCAGATTTGACAGAGAAAGCAAAACCTTTACAGGCAAGCAAGAACTAAGAGAATTCAGCACCACCAAACCAGCTTTACAACAAATGCTAAAGGAACTTCTCTAGGCAGGAAACACAAGAGAAGGAAAAGACCCACAATAACAAACCCAAAAGAATTAAGAAAATGGTAATAGGAACTTATATATTGATAATCACCTTAAATGCAAGTGGATTAAATGCTCCTAACAAAAGAAATAGACTGGCTGAATGGAAACAAAAACAAGACCTGTATATATGCTGTCTACAAGAGACCCACTTCAGACCTAGGGACACATACAGACTGAAAGTGAGGGGATGGAAAAAGATATTCCATGCAAATGGGAATCAAAAGAAAGCTGGAGTAGCAATTCTCATATCAGACAAAATAGACTTTAAAATAGACTATTACAGCAGACAAGGAAGGACACTACATAATGATCAAGGGATCAATCCAAAAAGAAGATAGAACAATTGTAAATATTTATGCACCCAACATAGGAGCACCTCAATACATAAGGCAAATACTAACAGCCATAAAAGGGGAAATCGACAGTAGCACAATCACAGTAGGGGACTTCAACACCCCATTTTCACCAATGGACAGATCAGCCAAAATGAAAATAAATAAGGAAACACAAGCTTTAAATGATACATTAAACAAGATGGACTTAAATGATATTTATAGGACATTCCATCCAAAAACGACACAATACACTTTCTTCTCAAGTGCTCATGGAACACTGTCCAGGATAGATCATATCGTGGGCCACAAATCAAGACTTGGTAAATTTAAGAAAATTGAAATCGTATCAAGTATCTTTTCTGACCACAACGCTATGAGACTAGATATCAATTACAGGAAAATATCTGTAAAAAATAAAAACACATGGAGGCTAATCAATACATTACTTAATAACCAAGAGATCACTGAAGAAATAAAAAAATACCTAGAAACAAATGACAATGAAAACACAAT
>NC_041234.1:25423784-25425303 GCF_002837175.3 Physeter macrocephalus | reverse complement strand
ATAGCAGAGGGAGGAACACTCCCAAACTCATTCTTTGAAGCCACCATAACCCTGATACCAAAACCAGACAAAGATGTCACACAGAAAGAAAACTACAGGCCAATATCACTGATGAACATAGATGCAAAAATCCTCAACAAAATAGTAGCAAACAGAAACCAACAGCACATTAAAAGAATCATACACCATGATTAAGTGGGGTTTAATCCAGGAATGCAAGGATTCTTCAATATACACAAATCAATCAATGTGATACACCATATTAACAAATTGAAGGAGAAAAACCATATGATCATCTCAATAGATGCAGAAAAAGCTTTCGACAAAATTCAACACCCATTTATGATTAAACCCTGCAGAAAGTAGGCGTATAGGGAACTTACCTCAACATAATAAAGGCCATATATGACAAACCCACAGCCAACACATTCTCAGTGGTGAAAAACCGAAACCATTTCCTCTAAGACCAAGAACAAGACATGGTTGCCCACTCTCACCACTATTCTTCAACATAGATTTGGAAGTCCTAGCCACAGCAGTCAGAGAAGAAAAAGAAATAAAAGGAATCCAAATTGGAAAACAAGAAGTAAAACTGTCACTGTTTGCAGATGACATGATACTATACATAGAGAATCCTAAAAATGCCACCAGAAAACTACTAGAGCTAATCAATGAATTTGGTAAAGTTGCAGGATACAAAATTAATGCACAGAAATCTCTTGCATTCCTATACACTAATACTGAAAAATCTGAAAGAGAAATTAAGGAAACACTCCCATTTACCACTGAAAAAAAAAGAATAAATTACCTAGGAATAAACCTACCCAAGGAGACAAAAGACCTGTATGCAGAAAACTGTAAGACACTGATGAAAGAAATTGAAGATGATACAAACATATGGAGAGATATATCATGTTCTTGGATTGCAAGAATCAACATTATGAAAATGACTACACTAACCAAACCAAACTACAGATTCAATGCAATCCCTATCAAACTACAAATGGCATTTTTCACAGAACCTGAACAAAAAATTTCACAATTTGTATGGAAACACAAAAGACCCCAAATTGTCAAAGCAATCTTGAGAAAGAAAAATGGAGCTGGAGGAATCAGGCTCCCGGACTTCAGAAGATACTAAAAAGCTACAGTAATCCGGACAGTATGGTACTGGGACAAAAACAGAAATATAGTCAATGGAACAGGAGAGAAAGCCCAGAGATAAACACCCACACATACGGTCACCTTATTTTTGATAAAGGAGGCAAGAATATACACTGGAGAAAAGACAGCCTCTTCAATAAGTGGTGCTAGGAAAACTGGACAGCTACATGTAAAAGAATGAAATTAGAACACTCCCTAACACCATATACAAAAATAAACTCATGGACTTGAGGATATGGGGAAGGGTAAGGGTAAGCTGTGACAAAGTGAGAGAGTGGCATGGACATATATACACTACCAAATGTAAAATAGATAGCTAGTGGGAAGCAGCCGCATAGCACAGGGAGATCAGCTC
>NC_041234.1:25396809-25422535 GCF_002837175.3 Physeter macrocephalus | reverse complement strand
TTGTCATAGAGAGTGAAGTAAGTCAGAAAGAGAAAAACAAATACCGTATGCTAACACATATATACGGAATCTAAAAAAAAAAAGGTTCTGAAGAACCTAGGGGCAGGACGGGAATAAAGATGCAGATGTAGAGAATGGACTTGAGGACACGGGGATGGGGAAGGGTAAGCTGGGACGAAGTGAGAGAGTGGCATGGACATATATACACTACCAAGTGTAAAGTAGATAGCTAGTGGGATGCAGCCACATAGCACAGGGAGATCAGCTTGGTGCTTTGTGACCACCTGGAGGGGTGGGATAGGGAGGGTGGGAGGGAGAGAGACGCAAGAGGGAGGATATATGTATATGTATAGCTTATTCACTTTGTTATAAAGCAGAAACTAACACACCATTGTAAAGCATTTATACTCCAATCAAGATATTTTTAAAAAGTGATCAGAAACAACAAATATAGTTCTGATAAAAATTATTAAACATAAAAATATAATCTTAATGAAAATGCACTTCTTAATAAGACAGGTAAAATTTTTTTACACAATCAGTTTATGTATGCATGAATGAATGGTCCTTATCTTTAGGATGAAACAGGATGCAACATAAATTCACTTCCTCTGTTCTATTTGTATACTAAGAATACTTGTCACTTAAATAAGAGGGGAATAGAAGTAGCTTTGTTATAAAACTGCCACCCAATTCTTAGAACACTTTCTAAGTTATATGGCAAAATCCAAATAGTGATCTATTGTCAAAAATTATTTTTAATAGTCTATCACTTGGTAATATGTTTAGGTCCTCCTTCACTTATATCAATAGCAAAAATTAGAAACCCCTGAAATATAAAGAATATTGTTGCCCAGTCTTAAAAGTCATTCACTTTCTCAACACTTTTACCAATACTTTAAATTAGTCTTTGGTTGGCACTCTGGAGTGTGTTAGACACCAGGGCAATGAGCCATAATAAGATGCAGTACGAGGGCCTTTCTTCTGTAAAAAGAGAAAAGGGCTATTGCAAAGGGAACCAGCCCCAATTACAGGTTTGCTCTAGGCAGTCCACTTTTAGGAAAGAGAGCTCAGTGAAGCTGAGAGTCTGGAAATTAATCCCCTAAAACTTTGAATTTTCAGCACCTCTCATCTGCCATAGTACACATGTGTACATTTGAAGCCCACTGCTCAAAATCACTATTGCCCAAAACTTTGGGGAAGTTTCTACAGTGCAGCATAATGGGGACTATCTTAGTTCAAACCCTGGCTCATCCACTTTCTAGCTGTTCGATTTTGGGCAAATTACTTAACCTCTATGTAAAATGGAGATTAAAATGGTATATATCTCAGTTACTGTGAAGAGTAACTGAATTAACACATGTAAAGTGCTTAGAATAAAGTTCACTACCATCATTATCATCATTATTACCATCATCATCATCATCACTATCCTAGAAATGACTGGTGATCTGGAAAGAAGAAGGAAAAATATGATTAAAAGAGGAAGAAAGGAAAACGGCAGATGTGAATGTGTGTTTGTGCACATGTACTGTGATGTAGGTGCATATCAGAACGTAGAAATAACTAGAAAAGTTCCATTATTCAAATGCAAGCTCCTTGAAGGTAGCTGATACTGTCCCCATAGCCTAACCCCACTTTGTCCTCCTTCATATTTCTTAGCTCATTGCTGTATCCACAATAGACTCTCAATAAACATTCAATACATTGGTAACAGAATGAGGAGAGAAAATCAATGCTGGTTAAGTCACAAGTTATGAAAACAAATTGTTAAAAGTAGTGCAAGTCTATCCATTGATAGTCATGGTCCTGGAAGACTGGTGTTTTCTCCTAAAACTGATTTTCAGGATCCTGCCCCACTCCATCCATTTATTCTTGCCAATCCATTTCTCTGACCTAAGCCTCAGTGCATAATTTGCAGGCCCCAGTGCAAAATGAAAATGCAGAGCCCCCTGTTCAAATCACAGGAGAAAATGCTTGTGCTAAACAATAAAGCCTTTTCCTTTCTTCTGCAGTTTCTCTCTAGGCTTGCCATGATTTTTTTTTATCAGTCATTTAATGTCATTCTAAGCACAGAAAAATTAAAAATTTAAACTATTAGCATAAATGTTACCGTTCATGTTTATATTGTGCAATGTTAGCATTAAATGCAAATATAAGAGCAGTTAACTCATGTAGAATCACTGAAATCGCAATTTGTATTTCATAGTCTGTACATTCATGCATATTTCTGTTCTTACCAGAAAAATGGAAACACTGTAAAAACTAAATCAACTGTTTTCATTTCATTTCTTGATACACATACATTCTACCAACACTCTCCCTTCTGCTTACTGATGAGTTTGGAAGGTCTGAGAGAAAAGAACAAATAACTATGGGTTGTCTCATCTTTCCCTTTCTATGTCATCATTTTCAGCATAAGTGGTTGGCTAATGCAGGGAAATAACGTGAGCAAAAAAGGATATGGTAGAGTTCCTTGGTCATTTGTATTTCTTAGGATGCCATTGCCTTCCTTCCACAGTCAAAGTTCTAATTCAAATAGAAACATAGTCTTTTGGGGCTGATCAGTCGTAGATGTAGCCTATGTACCTTGTATTCACTTTGAGTCTCACTGAACTCCCAGGCAGAGTGGGTCCACCAGAATTCTGTGCTCATGGGGCATATCGAACACTATTCATGAATGAGGACACAAGGAATGGCAGAGAGACAGTGTGTGTATGCCTCTTCTCTGCTCACAGGCATGCTCCACTGTCCCAGCAGACTTCACTAACAAAATAAAAGATCAAAGATCAAATGACTGAGAATTTCAAGACAGCAACTTCAGAGCATGAAACCAAGTGCAAGGCCCTTCTGAGCACGGGGCCCTAAGTGACTGCAGCAGTCACACACCTGTAAAGTTGACCCTGCTCTGAACTCCTCAGTTCAGATCTCTCTTCCATGGATATATGCTCAGCCTCACTGCTTTCACAGTTGACTGAAAAGAGCTGTGTTGTTGGCTTATCCATTTGCAGTACCAACACAAGTCCATCACTAAGCAGCATAGTTTGGAGCTGCTGGAGCTCCTTTGTTAAAACCCTTGTTCTGTAGCTTTAAGTTATGCTGAGACTTCACCTGGTTATGAATCTGTAGGGGGACACAGATATAGGCCTCCAAGATCTCCCTTCAAGGAAGGGTTTGTTGCCCCAGCTCTCAGCTCCTTTAGGATCTGCCTGAGACAGGATTGTCTAAACAGGATCTGCTGCAGAAAGCCACCTTTCCCAAGTTCATACCTTTCCTGGGCTGGCCCACAATCAATGACTGATCAAAATTGGTGTATAAAGACTGACATCCTGGTCCAATGCGGGTAGAGTTGCCAGACAAAATATTGCATGGGACAACTATTACTTGGGACATACTTATACTAAAAAGTTATCTGTTGTTGACCTGAAATTCAAATTTAACTGTGTACTCTGTATTTTAATTTGCTAAATCTGGAAATCCTAAATGGGGGACAACTCCGAGGGGCTCAATAGTCTCTATAGGCATCTGCAAGATACTCCCAGGCTCTTCCAGGCCTGCTTTGTTGTTCAATTTCTCCCTTTGCCTAATCCTGCTCCCTTCTCTTTTTAAACAAATACCTCCCATGCCAAATCCTATCTCAAAGTCTGCTTCTAGAGAATCCAATGTATATCAACATTGATATCTAAACCTTGACAAAGGCATCTTGTGATCTCTTGAGAAGGTTGCTCAGTCAAATCTGAGCACAAATACAGGATCTTTCACCACCTACCCGGTGCCTAGCAGCTCCTGGGACAGATATTGAAGCTACCCAGAAGAAAGGCTTCAGAACAAAGATAACAGGTTTCACAATTGGATTTTTTGACTTTCACATCACTATGAATACTTATTTACACACACACACACACACACACACGTCCATTTGTAACAGAAGTTAGCAAAAGATGTTTAAATAAAATTTTAGCCTAAAGCAATTGATAGCTGTACTTTTCCTGATTTCTCAAGGTTTTAAAAAAATTAGGCAGGAAGTATAAATAAATGAAGACACATTACCTTAAAAAGCAGATATATGAACATTTAAATTTCTATGTGTTTTTGGTTAAGAATCAATAAATGATCATGATTAAAAATTTGGCTTCTGAAGTTAGATGGAGATGAATACATATCCTGAGTTTGCCACTTACTTGCTGTAAGACTTCTGGCAAGTTATAACTTTTCTGAGTTTCAGCATACTCATTTGCAAAATGGTGATAATAATCATACTTACTCCAGAAGGTTGTCATGTGTTTTAAAAGAAATAGAGCATGTAAAACACTTAGCTCAGGGCTTTTCCCATAATATTTTTATTAATAATATTTTTCATTGTTAAAAGAAAGGGAGAGTCTTTCTTAGTGCTGGGTTCCTAACTGGCAATAACCATGAGGGGGCCAAGTATATTTTCTTGGCTATATTAATATTTCATTTAACCTCTTTATTTTACAGAAGTCTTATTATATTAATAGAAATCCCCTGCCTCTAGCAAAAATGCCCCAACACATATTGAGTTGAAAAGGTTATTTATATTACAATGGTTATTAATATAGGGACACGAGTTATTTTTATTTTCTTCTCAATATAACTGTAGGAGCATTTTTTAAAGACAGAATGCTAGTCTAACCAAGAAAATAAGCCTAACTGATTAATGCCTAATAGCAACCAGGTAGTAGACTCAATTCTTCCTTTCCTTTAAAGCAAAGACACATTTCTTTCCACGTTTTAGTATTTCTTTTTTCTTTACTTGATGTATGTATATATTGTGAAAAGATTTCCCCCATAAAGTTCATTAACACATCCATCACCTCACAGATTTACTTTTTTGTGTGTGCGGGAACATTTAAGTTCTACTATCTCAGCAAATTTCAATTATATACTACAGTGTTATCAACTATAGTCACCATGTTATACATTAGATCTTTAGAACTTATTCATTTTATAACTAAAATTTGTACCCTTTTACTGGTCCCTATTTCCTCCAGCCCCCAGCTGCTGGCAACCACCATTCTACTCTGTTTCTATGAGTTTGACGATTTTTTGTTATTATTCCGCATATAAGTGAGATCACACAGTATTTGTCTTTCTTTGTCTGGCTTATTTCACTTAGCATAATGCCTTCCAGGTTCATCCATGTTGTACCAAATGACAGGATTTCCTTCCTTTTTAAGGCTGAAAGACATTCCATTGTGTGTATGTACCAACTTTTCTTGATCCATTCATTCAATGACAGACACTAAGGTTGTTTTCATACCCTGGCTATTGTGAATAATGCCGCAGTGAATATGGGAGTACAGTTATCTCTTCAAGACAATGGTTTCCTTTCTTTTGGATATATACCCAGAAGTGGATTGCTAGATCACATGGTAGTTCAATTTTTCATTTCTAGAGCCAATATTTCTTAACTGCACAAATATGGTAGCTCATTTCCAGGGAAATAGTAACAGACAAGGCAGATTGGGAGCTCTTGGTTAGTGTGAGTTGGTCACAATGAAAGGTCACCTGAGAGAGTTGCTAAAAAGTATTTGTAAAACTGTGAATTAGTGCCTTTTAAGTAGAAGCACTGCAATCTTAATGGATTTGTTATTGTCTTCAGGATAGATTTTTCAAGTCTGCATAAAATGTGAAGGTTTGAGAATTAAAACTCTTATAATTTTCATAGAAATCCTTTAATGGGGTCTGGAGAGATATTGATATCCCTATATTAAATAGGAAAAAACAGAATCTAGGGGAGATTGCTACACGGACAAAGAATGCTGCCTGCCATTTCAGGAAACAAAGGATGTTGCAGCCATCGAGCTCTCAGCCACTGCAGCTGACCCTGACAGTGCACCCTGAAGGGAATTCAGGATAGAGAAAAACAGGTTGCCTGCCCTCAAGCCCTCAGCCCCTGCAGCTGCCCCCCTACCCAGTGGTGCACCCTGAAGGGATTCAAATGGAGAAAAGCAGGATACTGGCCCTAGATAGTTAAGGTGCATACCAAAGGAATAATTTCAGTAAGCCCAGACTCTTGCATCTTCCCATATATAGAAGGGCACTAAAATCGTTAACTTAAGATGTCTGGGTTTGTTGTTTGTTTGTTTTTTATAATTAGCAGTAATCTTTTGATGTTCAACTACCTGTTCTTTTGGGGGGGGTGTTTTTGGGGGGGCAGTTTGCAAAAACTCCTGTATATCCTGGATTCTCCCTTATCTCTTTGGAGCAGTCCCTCAGAGCTATCTGAGAGGCTGTATCCCGGGCTTAAGTCCTCAGTAAGTCCACAGAATAAAACATAATTCTCAACTTTTAGGTTGTGATTTTTTTTTCAGTCAACCACTACCTCAGGTAAGCTCCAACAGTCTTCTGATAATTAAGATTACAGTCATCCCCTATCCCAGTCTTTGCCCAGTCTGCTTGGTCAGAAGAAGCACTTGGTGTACTGCCTTTGGAGATTCTCAGATGATGGCTAGGAATTTACATTTTTAACGTGTGTCAGGTGATTCTTATATGAGACAAGTTTGGGGAACCACTACCCTCCTTCATACTCCATTTTGTTTTAATAAATAGCTCCCTTTGGCTCAAATTTAAGCTACCTCACAATCACACAAAAAATTTTTATACCTCATAGAGACTACTTCTTGTCAGATGGAATAAATTGAAAAAAGGAATAGAGAGGCAGTTGAATTTAACAATAAAGAGAATCCAGTGTTAAAGACATAGGCCTTTAAACAAGTCTACAAGTCCAAGAAAACATTTGTACTGGGAAGGGAAGTAGAGCTACCCTCACAAGGGTTTACAGTGGGTAACTCTCTATGCTTTCATGATTTTATTTGTTCATGCTTTCATTCGTTCATTTGCTCATTCATTCAACAAACATTCACTGGGCATTTACTCCACACCAAGCGTTATACTGAGAATTGGGGAACAAAACCAGGTGTATTAAAAGATACTTCTACTTCAAAACATTGGCAGTGGCCAGCCCCATAAGATGAACGAGGTCCATGTATTCCTAGAGTTTTTTTCGCTAAAGTGCTCTTTAATTCTCAACTGTGATACCCAGAAAAAAATAGAATTTATCATAACACATGCATTGAAAAGAATCTCTAGCTATATATCCCAGTTTGTTTTTTTAAAAATATAGAATAGGGCTTCTAAGAAATTTATTGGCTAAAGTAATATCTCTATTGTACTATAAAGGTATTGTTTTTCCAAGAAAATCAAGCAAATGCTTTCATAACTTGTTACTAATAACATTAATATAGAATAATGGCTAAACTAGTTTGGGTAACATCCCAAAATAATTGGGTTTTCCAGGAACATTCCAGAAGATAAACAGCAAGATCAATAAGTCCTGAGGTTGCAGGAGTCATTATTGATTTATGACCTTGCTTACTTCCCAGCAAAATAATTGCTATAGAGAAGTTGACTCATGTTTACAAATCATGATAAACTTGTGAGAAAGTCTTTCTTAGCCCAAAGTTTAAACACTAGAAAGAGCAAGTGATTAAAAAAATCGCTTATTATTGTGCTGAAATTCATAATTAGTAATACCTACCATTCATTGAGTACTTAGTTTATGGCACATGCTTTATGTGAGTATAACATTTCTTTAAATTATCAAAACAATCCTGCAACAAGAGCTATTATTATCCTTAATTCATAGGTTAGAAAAATTGAAATTCAAAAAGTCAAGTAACTTGTCCAAGGTCACATATACCACCCAGAAAGTTGCAGAGCCAGGATTCAAACTCAGTATTCTTTTGTCATGCTTTGGTGTTTCTAAAGATCATACAGGTTTGGCCTAGAATTAGCAGACTTTAAGATACTTAAGATGCTTGGCAGACACAATCAATTATTTGCATATTTATGTCATCACTGCAGCTATTACCTGACAGTAGAATTCCCATCGCCATTTCCAGAATACCAACATTCCTGGGAAGGTATATCTGAACAGGGATGATGATCAAGCAGTTAAAGATTCATGAGAGTAGACCACATGTGGTTTGATCAATGAGAGTATCGATGCTAGTATTGATTCAATATTCAATATTAATTCAAATCTCTTCCTGACCAAGGATTTCCTTTTAAATTCATTCCTTTTTAGTTATGCACAACTTTGTATGGTTATCCTTTCTTTAGAGCCCACTGAGTTCTGCTTAACTTCTCCCAACCATAGGCAAGCATGCTGGAAATCCCACTGACTCACAGCTTTAATACTTAGATCACTTTGTATTCTAATAAGATAAGTAACGAATTTGTGTGGTTGACCTTGTTTCACTGATATACATCTGATATGCTAAGAAATTAGATGGCTTTCTGAAAGTCTGAGGCAAGGGTGAACATAAAGTGAAGTCTTCATCTTTCTCTCCATTCAATAACGAGAGCCTTTACATGGCCTGCAAATGCTTTGCAGCCATCGTGATAGGAATGATATGAGTCTAAAAGAGAAGAAGCTTCATTCACATGGTACCTATTCCCTTATCACTCACCACTGATGACTGGCTGAGTACAGGAGATATACCTCTTCTACATTATCCACAGTCCAAAGGAGCACAAGACTGGACATTTCAAAAGAAAGAACAAAGACTTGGAGATGGGTTGATTTCTCAGTTTCTACATTCTCCACTCCTTGAAATTCTTGCCTTCCTTTCCTCTCATTTTTCAGGGACAAGAAGAGACCAGAGATACCAGGGCCATGAATGGGACTTTAGAGAACTATGTATCAAGAATCACCAGTGCTTTGTGCCAAGGTAAGGACAGGATGGTAGATGAGTTACTCTATGACTTTTCATACACTTGTTTTACATAAAGATGTAAGTTGCCTGTCCTCCATTAGACTTTAATATCACTGAATACTGCATCTGTTGTACTGACCATTTTATCCCTATCATCTCAAATAGTGCCTGAAACATAATGGGCAATCAGCAAATACCTGTTTAATGAATGAATACAAGAGAAAGTTATCATAGCCATTATCTACAAGCATTCCCCCCACTCCCTAAGCCAAGCAAGGCTGAGTGGTAAATGGGAAGGACTCAGAACTTGCATTTCCAGATTCCACCATCATCCTATGGGAGAAGCAGCAGAATTAACTTGGCCTTGGATCCTCTTCTTATAACCTCCTTGGGAGGAGGGTGAGGCACTGTGCAGTTTATTTCAATTACCTAAATGTGGATTTATCATGAAGCTAATAAGGTTTACAGAGTTCCCTTCCAAGGTCATAGAAGAGGCCTGAGCACTATATTCACATTATGTATTTTTGTAAAAGTTATAAAATGAGATGTTTTAATCATAGTTGGTTAAGATCGCTGACACCTTTTATGACAATTTTCCTTCTGTCATACTTCCACTAGTGTCAGGTAGCAATGGAGTGGCCACAGACATTTTTGGGGATTCTGTTAGAGGGAACCTGAGTTGGACTTAATTTTTTTTTTTTTTTTTTTTTTTTGCGGTACGCGGGCCTCTCACTGTTGTGGCCTCTCCCGTTGCGGAGCACAGGCTCCGGACGCGCAGGCTCAGCGGCCATGGCTCACGGGCCCAGCCACTCCGCGGCATGTGGGATCTTCCCGGACCGGGGCACGAACCCGTGTTCCCTGCATCGGCAGGCGGACTCTCAACCACTGCGCCACCAGGGAAGCCCTGGACTTAATTTTAATGTAGAGTTAGTGAAGTATATTTATGTGGGAAACAGTCACTTCTGTGTAGAGTTAAGGTATTGTTAGCCAATCAAGGGTTAAGAATGGCTTCCAGAAATACTCCGGTCACTCTTTATGCCAGCTAACCCAGCATCACTATGCCAGTGCAGGGCCAGAGATTGTAATGGAACAAGGACATAATAATCTTCAGACCCCACAGATGCTAGATCTGTCTCTGGCTAATAGCCCTTACATCAAGGTAATGCACCCATGTCAGGATATACTCCATAGTGATAGAAATGTAGCACTCTACTTTAAACACATTCCTTTTCTTATCAGTTTCCTTCCTTCCCAGCTATCTGTCCTGCCCTCATCTGGTCACTATCCAGGATTCCTTCTCCATCTAAATATACTTAGAATAATTTTATTAACATTATCAATAATTATAGATATTAACTATGAAAATTAAATACTAGAGTCAAGACAGACATAGAGAACAGACTTGTGGTTGCCATGGGGTGGGGGTGGGGGAGGGATGGATTGGGAGTTTGGCATTAGCAGATGTAAACTATTATACATAGGGTGGATACACAACAAAGTCCTACTGTATAGCACAGGGAACTATAATCAGTATCCTGTGATAAACCATAATGGAAAAGAATATGAAAAAGAATATATAAATGTATAACTGAATCACTTTGCTGTACAGCAGAAATTAACACAACATTGCAAATCAGCTATACTTTAATTTTTTTAAGTGTAAAAATAAATAACTAAATAAATACTAGAGTCAACAGTAATCAAGTGAATAATACTCCACTTGTATTTCATAAAGAATAACCTTTAGCAAAATTAAATGATGTATACTTCTATGGTTAAAAGGCAAATATAGTGTTTCAGGTAGGCTGTGAACTGATGGGTAGAAAAAGCACACAACCATACAAATATATACTTAGGAAAGAAATTCTCAATTATTTTACCAAGGTTATAGAAAAAGGTAACTACACAGGGCATGCTTTCCTATGGGTTATGGAACTGCCTGCCATTTTCCACACAGGTAGAGGCCTTCTAGAAGTGAGAAATAAGCAAGAGCTTGCTATACTACTTTCTCCTGAATTTGTGTATTTACCTTACTATTCCAGAAGTACTTACACCAATTACTTCATTTAAGGAATTTTTTTTTTACAAACATGAGGTTTCATGATGTGCTGGACATTTTCCATTGCCCGACCCAGCTCCACTCTGACATTCTCCACCTACTCTGTGCCCAAGGAAACTGGCTTGTGTGAACTGTATCAGTGGGCTTCACTGCCCTCTGGCTTCTGGTTGGGTTCAGTCAATGGGAGACACTGGCTGAAATGGGAATATGGGAGAAGAATGAGGCTGGGGTATTTTTGTTTCCCTATCTTTCTCTCTACAGGATCACCATGTGTTGGCTAATTCTCTCTACTGAAGGCCACAACTTTTAAAACAAACTCAGCACTAGCAAGGGCACATGGAGGCTGAGAAAAAGAACAAAGAACAAGAAAGAGCTTCATGAAATAAATGAATAGAATGACTTCTGAAATTTAAAAAATATGCGTAAGATGGAAGATAAAGTCAAGAAAATCTTCCAGAAATCATATTAAAAAGAGAAAGAGATGGAAAAGGCAACAGTATTTACATGTATTTTTTCTTTTAATATAATGTTTCTTTCCTAAAATCATAGTTACCTAAAAAGATAGGTATCAGAGTGTGAAACGTCAACTGCATTTCCTGAATCTGCATTTTATAATATGACAAACTCACACTTTCTCTCTAATTACGTGCTTCCCTGGCTTATATCCATCTGGTCACATGGTCCAGTTCAAAATTCTCTAAGATTTTTTTTTCTTTTGATCTAGTGACTTTTACCCAGACACAGAGCAAAGGGAGGTAACCGCCTTTTGACTGATAGGAAGAGTGACCTGTATCTCAAATGCTTGAGCAGCCTCCTTTCCAGCTCCTGGGACCACTCTCATGGTGGAAACACCCAAGTATCAATATTCAGCCCCGAGATTTCTATAAAACTCTAATCTCATATTATTATGTATATTATTACTGTACATTCCAGTTTTCCATAAGAGTCTTACAAATACTTAAAAACAGAAAACAATGGGCTATGAGAGTTTTCTTTTTGAAAGTCATAATCTTCAATTTTTACCCACTTGGATGAAGTTGAAGAGCTTCTCTTAAAGACTCTGAAATCAATCCTGTGGGAGGAAATGTGAAGGACTCTGGGTTTCAGGGATGTTTCCATCCCTTTTTACTTTCTTGTTTGGGTAGCAGCCAGTAACTTTGATAAGTCTTGAAAGACTCTGTAAGAAGGCAGTGACAATATGCCATGTCAAATGGTATGTAAATATTTCTGTATTCCTCAGAAGAGAGGTGCCACTTCCTCATTAACTCCTTTGTTGAACTAATATGTGTTGAATGTTTACTATGGATAAAGTTCTATTCTAGGCATAGGTTAATCAGAGGGGAGCAAAGAGGACATAATCCCCAACTTCAGGAAGCTTACTGTCCTTTTGGATGGCCACTGGATGACTCACATTTGCTGCTGCCTATGCATCTTCTTTCCAGATTTCAGAACCCCTTACTGTTGTGTCGGGAAAAAAGAAATTTTCCTCTACCCTTCTAGGTTCTTCTGTCTGGTCTGAGAACGAAACTAATATGAGACATTAACAGGAGGAAATCAAAGTTTAATAACATGTATACATGGGAGAGACCCAGGAGAACTGAGTAACTCGCCCAAATGGCTGAAACCCTCACCTTAAATAGCATCTTCAGCTAAAAACAAAAGAGGATGTTGGGGGTAGGGGTTTGGGACTTCAAAGGGGAGGAAAGCAATGTATAATACATGGAGATGGAAAAGCAAATGTTGGGTAAACAAATGTTTGCTGGGCCATACTGAGACAGTGGGACACAGAGTATACTCAGACCTCTAAGAGTTCCCCCCACCAGACTTAACCCCTATTATTTGCAGATATCTCTGATGAAAGCTCTATTCCTGTAACAGGCCCTCTATCTAAATTCTTTAACAGCTCAGGGGGAAGGTCAAATTTTTTTCCTGAGTCTTTTGGGCCTTGATTGTTTTCAGCTTGAAATAATCCACATGCCAAAGAGATATTTTAGGATGACAAATTTTGTTCCCCTATAGTAGGATATCTCCAAGGATTCTTACCCTTTTTCCTGTTGTCCCTCCTTTCATCCTTCCATTCTCCAGTTTCCTATCCTCTAGCCTGAGTTTCCCTGTACCTGCTCATGTCTATTTTTCTTCTTTAATATTTCTTCTGTGTCATTAAGGAACCCTGTATTCTTTCACAATACTTGACATATAGTTAGTGCTGTATATAATCTTAGAGAATGACTGGATAAATAAATGGACTAAGGTCATATATGTGAGTTTTAAGACTGTGGGAACAGAGAGGCCTATAGGTGAAGGAATAAATATAAGAATATTTTGGCTTGAGTAAGTTTGGGAAGGCTCTCTCTCTCTCTCTCTCTCTCTCTCTCTCTCTCTCTCTCTCACACACACACACACACACACACACACACACACACACACACACTCTTTATAAAAACTCAAGCAAAATTAAGTTTGGGAAGGCTCTCTCTCTCTCTCTCTCTCTCTCTCTCTCTCTCTCTCTCTCTCTCTCTCACACACACACACACACACACACACACACACACACACACACACTTTTTAAAAACTCAAGCAAAATTCCATCTTTCTATGATCCTTGAGATATAAAATCCTTTGCCTCAGTAGGCATTCAATAAATATCTGACTGTTTGATGCCCTAAAATTCACATGACTGCTACAAAAGCATTGACTGACTGAATTTACGTAGATTTAATATTCACTTCAAAAATGTTTTAAGATGGATTCTTAATGCACTTTGCATTAGTTTTAAAATCTAAGTGGTCACTGTAGCTTTGTGGCTTTTAAATCAAGCCTATTTGTTACTCCTCATGAAGTGATTTTATAGGTTGTTGACTATTTTATGGGACATTCTTGCTGTTATTCTCTGAATTGCATGCTGATCCCTGCTGGGGGAGGGTGGCAGTGCTATAAGTATATGTTATTCTATTGTCATGTACTTTTATGTCATAGACAGGCCTAAGCAAACCAGATTAGACTAATATATTTATAAGCTGAACAATTCCCAGGGCCCATGGCAATGACCAGGCTTCTGGGGATGAAAACAGAGGTTGCAGCTTTCTCTGATGCCTCTTTCTCTCTCTAAGAGGGTCCACCTCAGTAACTGCATCATCTCTCCTTGTTTTCTGCCTGACGTCCAGCTTGAAAAATCTTCTGCTAATGTGATCTGGCCTCTATACTTGCCTCCTGAGCTCCGTTGGACATGGGCAGATCATTCTGCTTCATGATATTCATGACAAATTAGAATTTTCTAAATAACTTTACCAAGAATCTAAGGGAAGTGAAGAACTTACAAAAGTATAATAAATGTCTCAGCATACAGATTCCTGATCCTGACACTACAAGTCTGGCAAGAGATCAGCTGCTTTGACAACAGTAACTCAGGACCTAAGCATCTTTCTTTCCTCTCTTCCTAAATTGAAATATTAGAAACCATACATCCAGGAACCTACAAGGTTAAGGTTAATAGACAGCTTCTGACAAGAACTTCTCTGAGATCTGCCGCAATTCTTACTCCTGCCCAAAGCCTATTTCTAGATCTTCTCTCTGACTGCAGCCAACAAGCCATCCTTAGGACCTGGCACTCTCATTTATTCATTTGTTCATTCCACAAATATTTTTCTTTTTTTTGAGCAACTTTCAAATACATCACAAGTATGGCCCTGGAGGATCTCACAGCCCACTGTGGGTCTTCTCTGCATCCTAGTACTTAAAGAAAGAAATAGAAAGAAATTTTCTCCCCCAACTATCTCCGGGATTCCTTCCCTGAGTTTCAAGTTAACCTGCATAAATTCTTTCTTGAGTTATCTCTGGCTCTGAGCACTACTGAGTTCTAGAGGTGCTACTCTCATCCCCAACTTCATTCCCTCTCTCACTGTCTAATGCCAGTTATTAAGCCTATTTAAAAAAATTTATTGTGAAACAAATATAGATTCACAGGAAGTTGTAAAGGTGGTACAGAGAATTTCCACACACCCTCACCCAGTTTCCCACAGTGGTTACAGCTAATGCAATTGTAGCACAATCTCAAAACCAGAAATTGACACTGGTACAACTTGTGCATAGTCCTCTGTCATTTTATCACATATGTAGATTTGTGTAACCACCACTGCAATCAAGTGAACTGTTGCATCACCACAATGATCTCCTCATGCTACCCCTTTACAGTCTCACCAATCCCCTCCCCACCAACCATCACTAAAGTCTGACAACCACTAATCTGTTCTTTATAATTTTGTCACACAAATAATGTTATATAAATTAGATCATGCAGTATGTGACCTTTCAAGGTTGCTTTTTTTCACTCAGCATAATACTCTTGATATGCATCCAAGTTGTTGCATGTGTCAGTAGTTCATTTCTATTTATTTCTGAGTAGTATTCCATAGTATGAAATGTACCACCTTTAGTTTAACTACTCACCGATTGTGGGACATTTTGGTTGTTTCTAGTTCTTGGCTATTAGAAATAAAGCTGCTATGAACATTCTGTGATTCACAGTTCTTCTTCTTCAGCACCTGAAAAATATGGCTTCATTGCCTTCTGGTTTCCATGGCTTTGATGACAAATTTGCTGTCATTCTAATTGTTTTACCCCCATAAGTAAGGTAGGTTTTTCTGTCTATTTTCAAGATTTTTTCTTTGTCTTTAATTTTCAGAAATTTAATTATGCTGTATCTTGGTATGGATTTCTTTGGGTTTATCCTCTTCAGTGTTTACTCAGCTTCTTGACTCTGTAGGTTTATGTTTCTTGCCAAATTTAGGAAGTTTTCACTCACTATTTCTTCCAGGACTTTTCGCCCCAACCTTATTTCTCCTCTCCTAGGATTCTGATGACACAAATGTTAGATCGTCTGTTATAGCTCTACATGTCCCTGGAGCTCTATTATTTATTTTAGTCTATTTCTTTGTGTTGTTCTGTTTGGGTAATTTCTACTGTTCTATATTCCAGTTCATTGATTCTTTCCTCTTCCTACTGAAAATCAAGCTCTATTTTCAGTATCAGGGATAAGTTGTAACTCCTGCCTTCCAAGAGTTGACCATAGTAAGAAGGAAGATCTTACCTTGTCATATAACTGTCAAGAGGCTTATGTGATTACTGTGATGTGAGGTGCACAGTATGCAAAAGGAGGTAGCAGAAAAGCACCATTTCAACCCTAAGGGAAGAAAAGGTGCATCTTAGGGTATGGAGATGCTTCCTTGGAGTAACGTATAAAGAGTGAGTAAGAACTGGCTACCAAAGGGGCTTGCAGGCTTTTTTCTATAGTAGAAAAAAGAAGAGGAATTTCAGATAGAGGGTATAGTCCACCCAAAGGCAAGGAGATGTGAGGCATTGTGGCAGAATAAATATTCTAAAACTATGAAGACTACATCCTAGACAGGTGCTTCCTACATTTAAGCATACAGAAGATTCTTCTGGAATATTTGTTAAAACAAAGATTACTGGTCCTCCATCTCACCCAAGGATTGCGATTCAGAAGATCTGGTTAAGGGCCCTAGAATTTTGAACAAGTTCTGAAGTGATATTAATGCTGATGGTCTGGATACCATAATTTGAGTCAGTTTGGGTAGCAAGGACCTAGACCACAATGAAATGCCATCCAGTCTGAGTTCCAACCACACCTCCAGGGGATACATTCAGAGACCTAATGCACACTCCAAGTTATCACATCAGGCATCTCCATGTTCTCGGTATAATAAAGTGCAATCTGAGTAAAATACAATACAGAAACTCTGGAGAAAGCTTAAGGGTCACTTTATAAAGCAGGGGAAAAGGAACTTGTTGAACAAATGAATGTGTTAAAGGAGATTAGAGAAAAAATTATTCATTTATCCATTAAGGGAATGGATTGCTTTTTTGGTGTGGTCTCATTAAAAAAGCATGTATGTGCACTAATTATAAATCATTTTTATTTACTCATTAAAGGAGACCTTCCACTAGATGATACTTGGTTAGCTTGTTCCTGCTTCTAGGTGAACATCAAAGGACTAAAACCATCCTCCCCAAGGTAGACAGCAATCATGAAGCTTGACCACCACACTAACACCTTCCCAAAGGGGAAGGGGTCACTCAGTCGAAGTCCTTGACCTACACTGTTTCTTTTCCTGGTTAATTATTGTTAAGGATATTTTCAAAGAGATATACACACAATTTTTGTAATTTGGTGCATTGATTAAGAATTCATGGCCTCCTGATGTTTCTCTGCAGTCTGAAGATTTTTCTCTCAGCTGATGTTGTCAGGTGAATGTTGTGAAAATATGTTTAGGGCACTGTAAATGATGTCCCAGTGGGAAAACATAGCCTGAACTGATGAGTACAAAGGGCTGTTAATGAGATAAACTGTTAAAGGAATCTTTATGAGACATATGCAAACTGGGCATTTTGAAGCCCAAAATCATGTGTATCTTTCAAAGATGTTTCCATTTCCAAAGGCAGAATTTAGCACTTAGAGGTATTAAAGATGATATACCCCTTAAACTGTTCTTCCTTCAGTACTACTAAATATTATGGGCACTGGGAAGACATAAGTTCCATTTAAAAACTAAGCTCATGAAGGAAAGAAAAGACACACTTCACAGAACCCACATTATACTGACAGGGCCAATGCTATATATACAAAGGACATGCTCAAGTGGCATTTGATAAGTAAATGTTAAGTGATTGAGTGAAACAAGACACAAAATACAATTTCATGCATTGTAACTGTCCACATGTGCATGGTCTGATCATCCTAAACATCTAATTTATAATCATTGATCATTAAGAGAAAAAAAACAGATTAGGAGAACAATACAAAAGTCCAAGAACTATTTCAAAATTTAGGATTGTTTTTCAAAGTTTTCCATGAACCATGAAATAACGTTTAATCTGTTAAACAGTTTTACCTCTCCACTGTTTCACAAAACCATAAGCTTTCTTCAGAAGGAACTATATTTTAATGCCATCTAATTTTGCTGACATACTTCAAAGCATTAACTAGATACACTCCTAATTATAGTATATGTTGTTTAAAGCAAGCAAAAATAATGATTATGCAAAGACTCCCAGATTCAAAGTAATGCTTTGCATTATGAAATATAATGGAAATTACCACAACTCTAAATGAAACTCCCAGCATGATAGAGCCTCTGCTTGATTTTCTTCTTCAACCACTCCCATGAGACTTGATAACAGCTAAAGAAGCTACAGTGTATGAAATCTGCCTGTTCTTCACTGAGTCTGAGAGGGATTTGCCTGAGACATAAAAAAAAGGACAAAGAAGGGCATAGACTTGCATCAAACTGCTTCTGGCCCATTTTAGAGAACATCGTACTTGAGTTTTTACTTTTCATATGGATTACTTGGGTGTCACAAAGAGGCTCTTGGTCTGTTGTCTTATTTGCTCCACACTAAGCAATCTCTTTCAATGGATGTATTTTCTTTGAATAGACTGAATATTTTCAAAAATTTTTCAGTTGGGATTTTCTTCTCATTGGCAGACACGTGGGGCAAAACAATCTGTTGTAGAAGTCTGTATTATTTCCATTGAAAAAAAGAATCTGGGTTTTTCATTTGTAAAGGATCATTTACTTCGAGAACCCCACACCCCTCACCAACTGAAATTGGTTTAGAATGAGTTGTAATGTGATTTAAAAAAAAAAACTTGCTTCTAATAAAGCTCAAATGAATGAAGAGGACCTATGTTTCTGAATGAGATCATTAAAAAGCAATGTGCATGATGTAGAGCAACTGGAACTCTCATATACTGCTGGTGGAAATGCAAATTGGTACAGTCACTTTGGAAAATGGTTTAGTTGTATCTACTAAGGCTAAATATATGCATGCCATATGACACAACAGTTCTATTCCAATAAAAATGTGTGCTTTTTTCTACAAAATTATGTATAAGAATGTTCATAGAGCAGTACTCAAAATTGTAAAAAACTAGAAATCAAGCCAAATGTCCATCAGCAGTAGATTGGATAAATAATTTGGGCTATGTTCATACAATGGAATATAACACAACAATGGAAAATAAACTATTGCTACATGCAACAATAGAGATACTGTGGAATAAAAGGATCTACACACAAAAGAGCAAATATGGTATGATTCCATTTACACAAAGTTCAAAAACAGGCAAGATTAATCTATGTTGTAAGAGGTCAAGAAAGCAGTTGCCTTTGGGCAAGGGTTTTGACTGAGAGGGGACATGAGGGAGTCTAATGATACTTTGTGGATGTCCTACATTTTGATGTAGGTAAAAATTCATCAAGTTGTATACACTTAAGATCTGTACACTCTACTATTTGTAAATTATATCTAGTTAAAAAAAATCAAAAAGCAACATGCTTAAACCATGGCAAGACATGTCGATAGCCAGTTAATATATAATACAGTAGACTCAGTTTTTATAAGGGGCTGATAGAAGAAATCTTTCCTTTAATAAAGGACATTTAGTAACACACTAGACAGTGTATTTGATTATGATTTTGCAAAAGATGCAAATGTTATTTTTTAAATTATTTTTTAAGATGTTGGGGGTAGGAGTTTATTAATTAATTTATTTATTTTTGCTGTGTTGGGTCTTCGTTTCTGTGCGAGAGGCTTCCCCAGTTGCAGCAAGCGGGGGCCACTCTTCATCGCGGTGCATGGGCCTCTCACTATCGCGGCCTCTCTTGTAGTGGAGCACAGGCTCCAGACGCGCAGGCTCAGTAGTTGTGGCTCATGGGCCCAGTTGCTCCGCGGCATGTGGGATCCTCCCAGACCAGGGCTCGAACCCGTGTCCCCTGCATTAGCAGGCAGACTCCCAACCACTGCGCCACCAGGGAAGCCCCGACTCAAATGTTATTAACTTAAATGCCAACATGTTGCATCATATTTCCACTCAATTTTTAAGGGAAAAATGTTTTCATTCACTGTTCATTCATTCTCATCTCTAAATTTTATTTTATTTTATTTTTTTATTTTTTTTGTGGTATGCGGGCCTCCCTCTGCTGCGGCCTCTCCCGTTGCGGAGCACAGGCTCCGGACGCGCAGGCTCAGCGGCCATGGCTCACGGGCCCAGCCGCTCCGCGGCATGTGGGATCCTCCCAGACCGGGGCGCGAACCCGGTTCCCGTGCATCAGCAGGCGGACGCGCAACCACTGCGCCACCAGGGAAGCCCCCCATTCATTCTTTTATGGAACATTATTTCCCAAGAATTTATTTCTTCAGAGAAATGTACTTTTTTCTTTTTTATTTAGCTATAAGGAACAAATAACTACTAGTAGTATTTAAATCTTTTAACTATTTCCTGCTAGGTACCTCTTAATAAATTCTGATCCCTTTTTAATGTTCCATTCTCTTACTTTATAGAGCTTTTAGCCTGAGGAGTAAATATAGAATGTGCACATATTCAAACATACCTACACCTCTCTCTCTCTTTCTCATGCATACACACACATACATATACATAGAAATGGTAAATAAATGTGAAAAAAATCACCATAAAAAGCAGTTTAGATGTACTTGTGTCACATGGGCTTGTCTTGAGATTCTCAATGTAAATTTGTCTTAAAGACCTAAGTAAGGGACTTCACGTTTTTAGGTAAGCTGCATGGGCCAGATTTCCTGCTTAATAATTTTGTTGTTTATCTCACTGTGGCAGATGCCAGTCCTTGATTTCCAGTGGCCTTGTCAGGTTCTACAAAATGCAAAACCTGGGTTAATAACAGAGTTATTGAGAGTCAAACTAGCCGTCATATGCTAGTTTGACTCCCAGCAAAACTAGTATTTATTGAATGCCCACAAGGAGGCATGAAATTGTATTAGAACATATATCACATACCAAAATTTAATTTTGGCTCTTTTTGGTATATAATTCAGGTTGACATGTCAATGAAATATTTAAAAAGGTGATTATATTCATGGATTTTGGGAGAAACTTCCAGCTATGAAGGATACAAAATTTCTAGTCTAGGTTTGAGAGAGACAGACAGAGACAGAGAAAGACAGAGAGAGAGAAAGAGAAAGAGAGAATAAAAGAAATCCACTTATTTTATGTTTTGTGCTATTAATAAATAGGCATTTATTGAACACCTATTATGTGCAGGGGATTCAATGAGATGGGTCACAAATTACCTGATATATGGAGCAAACAATTAATTGGACAGGGGAGAGAATTATTAAATTGAGTCAAAGATTATGGGGGCAGGGGTAAGTTTGGTGTTAATCTTACTGTGAGTCAAATTTCTAAATTTTCAACTTCTAATCTTTTTATTCCTTTCACACCCAGCAGTGCCAGATTAAAACAGATAATTATAATTAGATTCTACTATCATTCTAATGACTTCTCCACCTGCTTTGCCAGCTTAATTTTCTCTGGCCTTGAAGTGAAGCTTTTAACAGGGATATGGGAAGATGGAGCAAATTTGTGGGAAGAAGCTATTAGTTCTATTTAAAACATATTGAATTTGAGGTAAGTATCAAGGGAAATTCAGGTGAAGGTCAAGTAAATGGGAATACAGATGTAGCAATCAATATTAGATTAACAGTGGTGACATAAGCAGGAAAGACAGGACAAGGACCTCTACAAAGCCAGTCCCCCCCATAAAAGCAGTGAGATTGTTGGCAAAAATCAACATTTTCAGAACTCTGAAAATTAACCAAAGGTTTGTAACAATTTGAGGAGCATTTATTAAAGAAAAATGACTAAATTTCATGAAGAACAGTGAGGTATTTCCCATTGTAACTTTCACTATTCCCATTCCAACAGCCCCACAGACACTAAAAGTGGCAGAATAAGTTAGGAGCCCCTTTAAAACACTATTCTCAGAGAATTGTCATTAGTTTATCTGTTTGGCACATACATGGAAATCCCCATTCTCAGGGCTTGTCTTTATTTGACCTGACTCAGACCTCACTAAGTGCAGACAGCCTTTCCCCTGGAGGCATTTGTGAAAATAATCATCAGCAATTGTTGAATGATGAAGCTCCTTGAGGCACTGATGACAATTGCAGCAAATAAGAACTGGCCAAAAAACAAAAAAGGAAAAGTTAGAGAATGAGATGTCCATAGGGGATTTCAAAAAGCTCCAACACACTCCTGAGAATCTAGAAGGCCATACACATGCACAGGACAGTGTACAATCCCAAGGCTGTGCTCGTGTCCAGGAAAGACCTGAGAAGGCGCCAAGCACTCACTTTTAGTTGACAATGAGGATCTGCAGTAGCAGGAAGTGAAACTGTGATAGCACTGCAACCCCCTGTCTGAGTGTTGAAAGCATGACCAAAACACATACAGAGTTTCTCAGCTAAGACTAGGAGAATTACAGGCTTGAGGCATTTAAGGAAATTTCAGTCCAATTGTTAGCTGAATATTAAGCTAACTTAATAGAAGAAAAGAAACTTCTATGGCCTCACATGCCAAAGAATACAGACTTTACAGAATTAATTCATAAAAGTCACTAAGCAAACAATAATAGCAACTACCACAAGTAGCAACAACAAGATGGAGAGGGTAGAATCATATTTCCAGAGTTGCCACAATCTATTATTTCCAGCTCTCAATAAAAAATTATGAAACATGAGAAGAAACAAGAAAATATGGCTCATGCACAGGAAAATAAGCAGTCAATAGAAACGGTCCTTGAGCAAGCACAGACATTGGACTTACTACACAAAATTTTCAATCAGCTATTTTCAACATATTCAAAGAACCAAAGGAAACTATGCCTAAAGAACTAAAGGAGGGACTTCCCTGGTGGTCCAGTGGTTAAGACTTCACCTTCCAATGCAGGGGCTGCAGGTTTGATCCCTGGTCAGGGAGCTAAGATCCCACATGCCTCACGGCCAAAAAACCAAAACATAAAACAGAAGCAATATTGTAACAAATTCAATAAAGACTTTAAAAACGGTCCACATCAAAAAAATCTTTAAAAAAAGAACTAAAGGAAAGTATGAGAATCATGTCCACCAAATACAGAAAATTAATAAAGAGATAGAAATTATTTTTAAAATTAATTAATTAATTAATTAATATTATTTTTTAAATTTTTGTCTGCCTCGGGTCTTCATTGCTAGGTGCGGGCTTTCTCTAGTTGCGGTGAGCAGGGGCTACTCTTCCTTGCAGTGTACAGGGTTCTCATTGCGGTGGCTTCTCTTGTTGCAAAGCACAGGCTCTAGGTGCTCAGGCTTCAGTAGTTGAGGCTTGCGGGCTCTAGAGCACAGGTTCGGTAGTTGTGGCACATGGTCTTAGTTGCTCCATGGCATGTGGGATCTTCCCAGCCCAGGGATCGAACCCGTGTCCCCTGCACTGGCAGGCAGATTCTTAACCACTGCGCCACAAAGGAAGCCCAGAAATTATTTAAAAAACAGAAATTCTGGAGTTGAAAAGTACAATACTGAAAAGAAAAATTCACTAGAGGAGCTCAACATCAGATTTGAGCTGGCATAAGGAAAAAACAGATAATTTGAATAGAGGCCAATCGAGTTTCTCAAGTCTAAAGAACAGAAAAAAAAATAATTGAGAAAAATGAACAGAGCCTCAGAGAGCTGTGGGACACCATCATGCATACCAACATACACATAATGGGAGCCTCAAAAGTAAAGGAGAGATAAAAATGGAATGAAAGGATATTTGAAGAAATAATGGCTGAAAACTTCAAAAATTTAATAAAAACATTAAATTAAAAATTCAAGATGCTCAATGAAATCCAAGTAAGATAAATTCAAAGAGATCCACACCTAAACACACCATAATCAAACTGTTAACAGTCAAAGGCAAAGAGAGAATCTTGAAAGCAGCCAGAGAAGAGCAAATCATCACATACAAAGATCTTCAATAAGATCAATAGTGATTTTTATCAGAAAACATGGAGGCCTGAAGACAGTGCAATGACATACAGAAGTTGCTAAAAGAAAGCGACTGTCAACCAAAAATTCCATATTTGGCAAAACTATTCTTATAAAAAGGAAGAAGAAATTAAGACACTTTCAGATAAACAAAAGCTGAGAAAATTAGTTGCTAATAGTGCTGCCCAACAATAAATGCCAAAGGGAATACTTCAAGCTTAAATGAAATGACACTAGACAGTAGTTCAAATCTTCAGGAAGAAATGAAAAGCACTGGAACTTTTTTTTTCTGACGTGCAGAAACCAACACAGAGAATCGAGGAAAATAAAGAATCAGGAGAATATGTTCCAAACAACAACAACAACAATAAAGATAAATCTCCAGAATCTGATCTTAATGAAATGAAGGCAAGTGATTTATTCAGTAGAGAGTTCAAAATAATGGTCATAAAGGTGCTCATTGAGGTCAGAGAACAATGCATGAACAAAGCAATAATTTCAACAAACAGAAAATATTAAAGCGAGAAGACAGCTTAAGGGACTTATGGGCCACCATCAAATGAATGGTGTCATTCGTTATATGAATTATAGCATCACAAAAGGAGAAGAGAAAGAGGAAGGGGCATAAGGCTTATTCAAAGAAGTAATGACTGAAAATTTCCCTAAGGTAAAGAAAGAAACAGACATTCAGATCCAGGAAGCCCAAGAAGTCCCAAATAAGATGAATCTAAAGAGATGCAAGAGGGAGGAGATATGGGGATATATGTATATGTATAGCTGATTCACTTTGTTATAAAGCAGAAACTAACACACCATTGTAAAGCAATTATACTCCAATAAAGATGTTTAAAAAAAGTAAATCAACTACAATCTCGGGATTCCATGAGGTGAAAAGTAATAAACAGACAGACTAAATGGGAAAACCAGCAATCCAGAGATATAATCAATATCAAATAAAGATAATCTGAAAAAAAATAAAAATAAAGAGACTCACACTGAGACATATTATGATTAAGCTGTCAATAGTTAAAGACAAAGCCAGAATCTTAAACACAGCAAGAGGAAAGCATCTTTTCATGTACAGGGGAATCCCCTTAAGACTATCAGCAGATTTTTCAGCAAAAACTTTGCAGGCCAGAAGGGAGTGGAAGCATATATTTAAAGCGCTGAAAGTAAAACGATGCCAACCAAGAATATGCTACCTGGCAAAGCTGTCCTTCAGAACTGAAGAAGAGTTAAAGAGTTTTCCAGACAAGCAAAGCTGAAGGAGTTCATCACTACTAAACATGCCTTACAAGAAATATTAAGGAGTTCTTACAGCGGAAATAAAACGATGCTAATGAGTAACATGAAAACATATGAAAGTATAAAATTCAATTCCCAGAGCAATTAGGATATAAAAAGGAAGAAAAGGCATCTAAATCAGAAAGTAAGAAATAAAAGTGTCTCTATTTGCAGAATGACATGATATTATATAGAGAAAACGCTAAAGACTCCATCAAAAAACTGTTAGAATAAATGAATTCAATAAAGATGCACACCCCTAGAATACTCCACCCAACAAGAGCAGCATACACATTTCCCTCAAGTACACATGGAACATTCTCCAGGATAGAACATATGCTAGATCATAAAAAAAATCTCAAAAAAATTTTTAAACATTTTTATTGGAGTATAATGGATTTACAACGCTGTGTTAGTTTCTGCTGTATAACAAGGTGAATCAGCTATATGTATTCATATATTCCCATATCCCCTCCCTCTTGCACCTCCCTCCCACCCTCCCTATCCCACCCCTCTAGGTGGTTACAAAGCACCGAGCTGATCTCCCTGTGCTATGCAGCTGCTTGCCACTAGCTATCTATTTTGCATTTGGTAGTTTATATATGTCCATGCCACTCTCTCACTTCGTACCAGCTTACCCTTCCCCCTCCCCATGAGCTCAAGTCCATTCTCTACGTCTGTGTCTTTATTCCTGCCTTTCCCCTAGGTTCATCAGAACCAGTTCTTTGTTTTGTTTTTTTTTTTAGATTCCATATGTATGTGTTAGCATACGGTACTTGTTTTTCTCTTTCTGACTTACTTCACT
>NC_041234.1:25382202-25396058 GCF_002837175.3 Physeter macrocephalus | reverse complement strand
TACATTTAGGTCTTTAATCCATTTTGAGTTTATTTTTGTGTATGGTGTTAGGAAGTGTTCTATTTTCATTCTTTTACATGTAGCTGCCCTGTTTTCCCAGCACCACTTATTGAAGAGGCTGTCTTTTCTCCATTGTATATTCTTGCCTCCTTTGTCAAAGATAAGGTGACCATATGTGCGTGGGTTTATCTCTGGGCTTTCTATCCTGTTCCATTGATCTATAAGAAATCTCAATAAATTTAAGTGGAGGAAATTATACAAAATATGTTGTGTAAATACAGTGGAATGAAATTAGAAAGTAATAAGAGGAAATTTGAGAAATTCACAGATATATGGAAACCAAAAGACATATTCCTAAATAACAAATAGGTCAAAGAAGAAATCACAGGGAAATAAGAAAACAGTTTGAGATTAATGAAAACAAAAATACACATACCAAAACATATGAGATGCATTGAAAGCAGTGCTTAGAAGTAAATTTATACCTGTAAATACTTATATTAAAAATGAAGATAATGTTGTACACATGAAACATGTAAAGTTACAAACCAATGTTGCCTCAATAAATTTTTTAAATAAATAAAAATTTAATTTTTTTAAATGAAGAAAATCAGTAACCTAGGACACTAGAAAAAAAGAAAAGCAATCTAAATCCAGAGCAAGGAGAAAGAAGAAAATAATAAAAATTAGAACAAAAATTAAAGGTAGAAAAGTAATGGAGAAAATCAATTAACCCAAACATAGTTCTTTGAAATAATCAACAAAATTTATAAGCCATTAGCTAGAATGACTGAGGCAAAAAGAGAGGAGTCTCAAGGCACTAAACTCAGGTAAGAAAGAGGGGGCATTACTACATACACTACCAAAAGAAAAGTAATTATATGGCAGTACTATGAACAATAGTATGCCAATAAATTAGATAACTTAAATAAGATGGGCAAATTCTTAGAAAGAAACAAACTACAAAAGCTGACTCAAGAAGAAATAGAATATTTGAATAGGCTTATAACAAGTAAAGAAATTGAATTTCTAATAAAAATAAAGTTACTACAAAGAAAGCCATGTCCCAAATGACTTCAATGGTGAATTCCACCAAACATTTAAAGAAAAATCAACACCAAACTTCACAAACTCTTCCAAAAAATAGAAGAGAAGGAAACATTTTCCAATTTGTCCTATGAGGCCAGAATTACCCAGATACCAAAACCAGGAAATGTCATGACAAGAAAAGAAAACTACAAACTAATATCCCTTATGATTATAGATGCGAATATCCACAAATAATCCTAGCAAATGGAATCCAGCAATGTACAAAAGGAATCACACAACATGACCAAGTGGGATTTATTCCAGGGATGCAAAACTATTTCAACATATGAAAGCAATCAATGTGATACACCATATTAATAGAATAAAGGACCAAAAAAATCCCACGATTGTCTCAATCATATAGAAAATACATTTGACAAACTCTAACACAACTTCAAGATCAAAACACTCAGCAAACTAGAAATAGAAGGGAACTTACTCAACCTGATAAAGGGCATCTCGGAAAACATACTGAATGGCAAAAAAACTGAAAGCTCTTTCCCTAAGATTAGGAGCAAGACAAAGAAGTCTGGTCTTGCTGCTTGTATTCAACATTGTACTGGAGGTTTTTATACAGGGAAATTAGGCAAGAAAAAGAAATAAAAGTAATCCAGATTGGAAAGGAAGAAGTAAAACTATCTCTATTCACATAGTACATGATCTTGTACATAGAAAATCCTAAGGAACTGACCAAAAATAAAAAAACTATTAGAACTAATAAATGAGTTCAGCAAGGTTGCAGGATACAAGATCCACATCCAAAAATTAGTTATAAGGAAGGCTAAAAAAGTCAATTATACTTCTATACACTAGCAATGAGCAATCTTAAGATAAAATCAAGAGAATAATTCCATTTTCAAAAGCATAAAGAAGAATAAAATAATTAGGAATAGATTTCACCAAAGAAGTACCAGATTTTATACTGAAAAGTATAAAACATTGCTAAAGGAAATTAAAGAAGACGTAAGTTAATGGAAAGACATCCCATTTTTACTGATTGAGAGACTTAATATTGTTAAAATGTAAATATTCTCCCAAATGATCTACAGATTCAATTCCATCTCTATCAAAATTCTATCTGGATATTTTGCAGGGGTTGACAAGCTAATCCTATAATTTATATGGAATTACAAGGCATCCAGAATAGCTGAAACAATTTTGAAAAAGAAGAAATTTGAGGACTCACAAATATCAACTAGAAAGCTACAATAATCAAGACCTCAGTCCTGACATAAGAATAGACATATCATATGATATCACTTATATGTGGAACCTAGAAAAAATGATACAAATGAACTTACTTACAAAACAGAAACAGACTCACAGACTTAGAGAGTGAACTTATGGTTACCAGGGGGGAAAAGGTGGGGAGGAGGGATAGATTGGGAGTTTGGGATTGACATGTACACACTGCTGTATTTAAAATAGATAACCAACAAGGACCTACCGTATAACACAGGGAACTCTGCTCAGTACTCTGTAATAACATAAATGGGAAAAGAATTTGAAAAACAATAGATACATGTATATGTATAACTGAATCACTTTGCTGTACACCTGAAACTAACACAACATTGTTAATCAACTATACTCCAATATAAAATTAAAAATATACAAAAAGAATAGACATAAAGATCAATGGAATAGAATTGAAAGTCCAGAAATAAACTCTTACATTTATGACTAATTGATTTTCAATAAACATGCCAAGGCAATTCAATGGGTGCAATGGTGGTAAGAATAGTCTTTTAATAAATGGTGTGAGAACAACTGGATATCCACATGCAGAAGAATGAAGTTGGGCCCTTACTTCACACCATATACAAAAATTAGCTCAAAATGGATCAAAGACCTAAGTGTAAGTAAAGGTATAAAACCCTTAGAAGAAAATAGAGGGGTAAATCTGAATAATCTCAGTTTTGACAATGGAATCTTAGATATGACACCAAAAGCACAAGTATCAAAAGAAAAAACAAATACACTGGACTTCATCAAAATTAAAAGCACCTATGCTCAAAAGACACTATCAAGAAGGTAAAAAGAAAAAACAACAAAAAACTATAGAATGGGAGAATATATTTGCAAATCACATATCTGATAAGGGAGTAGTATCCAGAATATACAAAGAACTCTTACAACTAAACAATAAAAGTTAAAATAACCCAATTTTAAAACATTTGAGTAGACTTTTTCCACATAAGATATACAGATGTCCAATAAGTACATGAAAAGATAATCAACATCATTAGTCATTACGGAAATGCAAATCAAAGCTACAAAGAGATACTTCTTCACACTCACTAGAGTGACTGTAATCAGAAAACACAAACAATAACAAGTGTTGTCAAGAATGTGGAAAAATCAGAATCCTCATACACCCCTGGTAGGAGTGCAAAATGGTGCAGCTGCTTTGGAAATGGTTCGGCAGTTCCCCCAAAAGCTAACACTGACTTAACATATGACCCAGCCATTCCATCTTAGATATATATGCAAAAGAACTGAAAATATATATCCACACAAGACATGTACATGAATTTTTGTAGCAGCATATTTTATAATAGCCTGAAGATGGAAACAATTCAAACTTCCATCAACTGACAAATGGATAAAACAAAATATGATCGAGCCATACAATGGAATATTATCCAACCATAAAAAGAATGAAATTCTGATACATGCTACAACACGGATATATCTTGAAAGTATAATATTATGCTCAGTGAAGGAAGCCAGACACGAAAGGCCACATATTGTATCATTCCATTTATATGAAATGTCTAAAATAGGAAAATCCATAGAGACAAGAAGTAAGTTAGTGGTCAGCAGAGGCTATAGGGAGGGAAAAATGGGGAGTGACTACTTATGGGTACAGAGTGGGGCTTTTTTTGGTGGGATGATGTAAATATTCTAAAAGTAGATAATGGTGGTGGGTGCACAACTCTGTGACTATACCAAAAAGTGCTGAGCTACATATTTTAAAATGGTGAATTTTATCATATGTGAATTGTATTTCAATTGAAAAATGAAAAAAAAACAGATTGACATGGGTCATCAGCTAGTGAAAGTATATATAGAGAAAAGAGAAGAGCAGGGAGAATAAAACCTTCACTAGGAGAGTTGGAGGAACTGAAGCCAAAAACAGAGAAAGAAGGTAAAATACAAGTAGTAGAAGGGAAACAGTGAGAAGTTGTCATAAGAAGCCCAGAGAGGGGAAAGTTTGAATAAGGAGAAGATAGTCCTCAGGATAAAACTTCAGAGTGGGAGAGGAGGAGGTAAAGCGAAAAAAGCATTTGATTTGACAAATATGAAGTCTCTGGGAAACATCAAGAAAATAATTTCAGTGAAGTGTTGAGCGTGGTAGGAATGAGTGAATGAGGCAATGTAAGCAGTGTCAGTACTCCACGCTCTTAAGCACTTTATTAGTAAAGAAAAGGAATAAAATAGAATGAGAATTCAAAGGGGTGGCAATGTCCTAGAAGTATTTTTTAGCACACAGGAGAATTCTGGATGTTGGGGAAGACAAATGAGAAGGGATTGAGTGAGGGTATTGTGGAGGCAGGAGAGGGTGGGATTAAGCTCTTGTCTGCACGAGTTCAGCAAAAGAGAGGCCCTGTGCTTTTCAGAAGGAAAAGAGATGGGCTGAAGTAGGGGCATTAGGAGACCAGCATGAGGGCTTTTTTCAATGCTTTCCAAAGTGTAGTCCATAGATCCTCCTGTATCAAAATTAACATGAGTACACATTAGAAATGCATTCCTGAATCTCACTAAGATGTACTAAATCAGAATGGCTGACTCTGGTGAACCTGTATTTTAGTTTGAAAATTTTGGCAAATAAGCATTTAAGGATAAATCAAAAAATTGTCAAGAAGGATCAGCTGAGGTCAGGAGTCTGTAGAACATTTTGTTCCCAAACATTAGCAATCACCAGAATCACCAGGAGGGTATGTTGAACACAGAGTTTTGGGTCCTTGCCCCCCAGTTTCTAACTCAGTAGTTCTGGGGTAAGGCCTGAGAATTTGGATTTCTAACAAGTTCTTAGGTGATGTGGATCCTGCTGGTCCAGGACCCACAGTTGGGGAACCGTTGCTATAGTTAATCTAATTATCCTGGTGCTGAATAGCTCATGATGGGGAGAGCAGAGACAATGATAGCAGCATGTGCTCAGGGCCAAAGACTGACAAGGTGGATACAGTGGAAAGACCAGGGGAGCTCTGGAGAGAGAAGACATTGTTGAACAAGGCTCCAGAGTGGTGGACAAGCTGGTAAGGGAAAGGAGGCTAAGGACGTGCAAAGAGAAGGCAGGGCTAGTGGGGTGGAAGATACTATGAAAAAAAACAAAGAAGGGTCAAAAATGAAACAGCATTATGTTTTGGCCAAAAAGAAGTGTGGAGTTGGAGTTCTTGGAGATGGTTCATAAATAAATAACATGGTTCCATGTAAGACTAAACTAACGGGTCACTGAAGTAGCAGGAAGACAAAGGGTGTCAAGATGGAAAAGTTCAAGATTGTGATATCAGGCTGTAGAATTGTCATAAACACGGATGATGAATTCACCAGGAATGATAACACAAGGGAGGGGATGAAGAAGGGAACTCTGAGCCTGGTGCTAGAAAGACCGAGAAAAGTAAGAAAATATCCTGGAGGCTCAGAGACACTAAGTGGTCTTCCTAAGTTTCCTGCAGGTAGACATTGATGTAGCTGAAATAGGAAGTCATCTCCTTCTGACTACAAAGCCCATGTTTTAGCCATAACAGAGTGATGTTCACTTAAAGCATGTTAATGTGTTAATTCCGAAGGAAGTTACATAGAATTTGTTTCGGTTTTGAAGGTGATTTGTGACTAACATGTCTATGCAGTACGTGAATGTGATGCCATAGTCTCCTCTTCCTAGAATGAAATTGCACAATGAAGTCCCTCTTTTCAGGTAGATTCAGGAAAACTGGTCTAGTAAACAAGGCTAAAGATGATCTTCCCTTTCTTTCAGGTTCTTTTTATGGATAAATACTTTCGAGTGTACTTTTTTGTGTGTGTGCAAGAAAAAATCAACAGAGATAATTTAGGCATATAATGAATCCAGAGGAAACACAAATGGCCAATAAATATACGAAAAGACGTTCAATTCCACCAGTAATTAGGGAAACATAAGTTAAAACTATAATGAAAGAACATCTTTTACTCATCAGACTAGCCGAAATTAAAAAGTGTGACAATCACCAGTATAGAGGAGGAGGATGGCTAAACAGATCATCTCTTACCATGCTTATGGGTATGTAAATGGGAATAGCCACTTGGGAGAGCAGTGTGACAGTAAAATTACAAAGGTGCTAACTCTATAAACTAGCATTTCCTTTTCTGGGTATACACCCTAGAGAAACATTTGTACATGCACATGAGGGGACATACAAATGGATGTTTATTACAGCATTGCCAGAAATAGCAAAAAAAGAAAAATTAGAAACAACCCAAATGCCCATTAATAAAGAAATGGATAAAATACGGTATCCTTATGCAATGTATTTCTGTCTAGATAAAAGAAAGGAGTCAGAGCTATATGAGTCAATAAGGATAAGTCTAGAACTCTTAATATTAATTTTTTTAAAGGCTGCAGAATGAAATGTATAGAATGATTCCTTATATAAAATTTATTTTCAAAGCCCATAGAAACATTACATCTTGTTTCTGAATTTCTATTGATGTATGTAAAAGTATTAAAAAGGATGACTATCAAACTCATCATAGGTCTGTCTCTGGGAAACAAGGAGAGGGCAATGAGTCTGGAGATATGGTCAAATGGGAGTGTTAAATCTTACTATTTTTTTCCTAAAAATAAAAGATGCATGTATAACGTGTGATTTTTTAAAAAATACACACACATACAAAGGTTAGAAGGAAATATAAAATTTATTAATAGTTTTAATATCTGGGACACGATAATATGACTGTTTCCTATATCGTTTTGAAAAGTGTGGCTTTCTAAAGGAAAATCAAGTCCCTTAGCATTATTCCAGAAACACTGTTGGTCTATCCGTCTCAGGGAAAGAGAATAATAAGGCTTTGTTAGAAGTGGTCAAGTGGGCAGACTATACACAGGATCTTCATGATCTGTGACTGGTCCAGACCTGTCCATACTGGTGTGTGTACTCTCAAGCTAGCGATATGTACATCTTCTTCTGTGGCAATCTCAAAGGACTCTTTGGAGAATGACTCCATTGCAAACTTAGATATTTAAGAAAGTCCCCAGTAAAGAGTGGAATTTGAAGGAACTAGCTGCTCCTTCAAATAAAGACCAGACAAAAGAAATTCTTCCGTAGGAGACAGAAACCAGAGAAGATAATAGAATATTTAGGTTACTTCTACTTCACACAATCCTCTTTCCAGCTGGGCAGTTTCTTCTAACACACGCTGCTCTTGTCACCATTCTTGGAATAACTCTTGGGTCTCAGTCTGACGCTCTGTCTGTGACTATAAACAACTTTTCCTCTACAGCTAGCACAACCACAGAATAATGACACTGCATTAGAGACATGAATCACGGCATAAATACGTTTTTATTATGATAAACTAAATCACTGGTTGTCGGTTTCTACAGGCATAGGCAGAAAATGCATTGGGCTTTCTATTTTTTTTTTATTATGCACTGGAACAGAGACCATCATTTGTTGAATAATACGTGTTTAAAAACATGTCTCAATGCCCTTAATGAAAGAGATGATATGTGATCCTGCAGATCCTTGAGCCAAGCATGGGTGACTCCTTTCCTACAGAAGAAAAGAGACTTAACACCTCTAACATGATAGATAAAGAGGCATAGTAGCAAGATAGAAAAAGAGCAATGGAAGGGGAGGAGGAAAGGGGGAAATAAAGCTAAAGACATAACAGTTTCGGTAAATATATCACCCTACATTAAAATTAAAGAAGTAAAGGGGGTTGTCAAGGCAGCATTTCTTCAGTCTTTGGTGAATTACATACCCCTGCACTTAGTAGAACAGTATTGAGTCTTTGTGCCAATCAGGATAAGCTAGGGTACACCAGAGTAACAATCTCCAAGCACCAGTAGCCTAAAGGTTGATTTCTCACTTTTGTGACAATTCTAGAAGGGTGGCTTGGGGCTATGCTGTTGCCATCATCCTCACTTTGAGTCTCAGGCTATTGGAGCAGCCAATATGGATGTTGCCAGTCACCAAGACAAAAGGAAAAAAGAGCCTCACACGGGCTCTTGAAGCTTCTGCCAAAGGTGACTCACTTCCTTTCTCCTAGTGATTCATTGGTCAAGACAAGCTATATGGCTAAGCCTGACAGCATAATGGGAAGGTATTCTGCTCTTATAGCTCCCAGCTTGCAGTACCATACTTCAATGGATTTCATACTTATTGAGATGTCCAGGTTTCAGGAGAGCATCTTTCCATAAGGAGAGACAAAATGTGGAGATCGGTCAAGTGGTAAAAATGCCCCTTCTCAGTGATATGAAAGAATCACAGCCCATTCCATCCATGTATAGAGCAACGATATTGTCAGAGAAGAACTTTGGAAGAAAATGTCTGGAAAATGCTGGTGAAAGTGGAAAAACCTAAAGGGCTCCATCTTTCCAAGAATTGACCAAAGAGTCCTCCAAACCCATTCCTCACCCTTCTTAACACCAAGAGAGATATGGGACTGTTTAGGTAGACAAGAACTTTTGAGCCTGAAAACTTCTTTGAAAATATAAAGAAACTGAGTCACCAAAGAGAAGTACATAACATAATCAGTGGAGGCAGCACATGAACAAAGGTGAATCCATCCTCTTGGAAGTCCTATCTAGCCTGCATTCCTTCACCTACCACTTCTCACCATCTCAGAAGACCTTTATGTTTAAAAGCATCAACTTCATTTTGTCCTGTTCAGGAAGAGAACACATCCTTCTTCCTTCTAGATGCTTCACAATCTCAGTCCCCACCTCTCCCAACTGCTTGAGGAAGAGCTCCTTCATGAGTTCCTCTATTCTCCAAAATTTTCCATCTCTCCTTCTTAGACTTTATTTCTCCCTTACTTACCTCACCAATATTGAGAATGAGTGGTCGACATCTGTTCCACATGTAATTTGCAGGGAGTCTTCTGACGGAAGCCTCAGAAAGTGAAGTTTCAGGAATTCTGCCAGAGTTTTCCAGAACTATCTTCACTTCTCTCTCTCTCAAGTTCCTCCAAATTCCCTCTCAAGTCCCACTTTCCATCCTAAGGGCTTCCCTGATATTCCTCTTATAAATTTCATTTTTTAACTTAAGTTAGTCAGAGCCAGTTTCCAATACTTACAACCAGGAACCCTGTCTAATGCTCTCCCCATTATTCACAGCCAGTGGGATAAAGCCCAAATTCTTAAGCCCAATATTCCAAGCCCTTCAACTTTCAACTCACCATGTTAGTAATCACACCAATGCTTCATGTCTTAGCTTGAGTTGCCTAGAAAACAGAGTCTGAGGCAAACGTGTACATGCTAACTCACTCTTGCATGGGGGGATATGCAATCCAAGGTAATCAGCTGCAAAGAGAAGGAGGCATAAGGCAGGGAATAAGGGAGAGAAAATGTAAGGAAATGCATTACCAAGCTAGACACGGCTTCGTAAAAAGTTCAGCCAACTGCTTTGACTTGCTAGATTTCTTCAGAGAGGGCTTACAACACTACAATCTTTCTAAACAACCCAACTGAGAAGGGGGTCAGACTGGGAGTTCATCGGCCATTTCACTCCTATCTTCTTTCTAACCCCATTTGTTAGAGTTCAAATCATAGGGAATTAACATCCTCCCACATCTGAGTTGCATCACATGGCCCTTTCAGCAACAGCTGGAGAAGCCAGATCCCACATATGGCTGTGTGGAGCCATATTTAAGTCTACAAGTGGTAGGAGGAACCAGAGATGCCCTGTGGCAAGGGCCTCCCATGGAGTCCATCACCACACAGTGACTAGGGCAGAATAAGTGGCCCCAGAGATAGATGAAGCCAAAAGAATCTAAGGTGGCACATGAGAGTTACCAGTTATACTAGGTACCATCCACATCCAAGAAGAAGGAAACTCAGAACAGACACCATAGGATCTGGACCTCCAGCCAGACCCCATATGCTTTTTCTCATGTGGGCATAACACATTTGACATTGACCACAGTTGACATGTGCAGGGGGTTCAATTCTCTTAAATTAAGATTTTTGCCATCCATCAATGTGATTTCTTAATATCTTGATCAAACAAAAATGCCTTGTGACCACCTAGAGGGGTGGGATAGGGAGGGTGGGAGGGAGACGCAAGAGGGAGGAGATATGGGGATATATGTATATGTATAGCTGATTCACTTTGTTATAAAGCAGAATCTAACACACCATTGTAAAGCAATTATTCTCCAATAAAGACATTTTAAAAATTAAAAAAATATATATATAGGGTAAATGATAACTTAGAAATTTTTAAAAATGCCTATGTAACAAATACTTTCAGAAATCTTTACCCACACTCTTCACCCCTCAAAAAAGTTCAGGATTACAGCAACTCTGACTGAAAAATAAGTAGATAAGTGATAATATTTTTCTTCATTCAAATCATTAGTGAAGAAAAATATTATCACTCAAGAGTAGTGATAACTGGGAGATGAATAAGTCCCTGAGGAACATTATACAAACATAATTTTAAAATTATTTAACATTTTAATTTAAGCTTAAATTTTTATAATCTAGTATTTATCAAGAAAAATAGCAATGTGTTGTTTAAATTGAGAAAGTTGGGGCTTCGGAAAACCAGGTAAAGTCAATGTTTTGTATTTTATCTATATTATTCCAAGGTAGTCACTAAAATGAAAATTAGACATTATATGTGTTTCTCAATACTTGTTTTCAAACTTGTTTTTCAAGTGATTATATTACATTATTTCCACCATTCAGTTTTGGGGCTCCTGTTGAAATCAAGCAGGACCCTGTGGGGGCTCCTGGGCATGGAAGCCTTTCTGCACCCCCCCATTTCTTGTTTGTGGAGAATAGATTCCAGCCTCCATGACCTTCCCTGACTCCCAAAGGGCAGATTTGAACAGCTGCTAATCAGGAAAGGGAGGGGATGCAGAGACAAGGGAGGAGCAGTCAGGAAACAACAGTGCAGTCTTGGGGCAGGGTCCTGGTTTTGCCTCAAGGGATACACATAACAATAGCTTTGAGCTCTTTACAGAACTAAAACCCCCAAATGGTAGGTGTAGCATTCTTCATTCCAGAGAAGACCACCTGAGGTGAGATTAAAGGAACAAGGGAAGCCATCAGGAGATTACCTGAGACCAGATTAAAGGCGTACAGGCTCTGAACACACACCCTAATCTTATCAGCAACTCTGCCTTTGAACCATTGCTATAAAACTCCTCATCAAATCCTCCCAGGTTGGGACACACAGTTTTGAGGGGCACAAGCCCGCTGTGTCCCCCTTTGCCTGGCAAAGCAATAAAGCTATTCTTTTCTCCTTCACCCAAAATTCTGTCACCGAGATTTGATTCAGCACTGGTGCACAGAGGGCGAGTTTTCAGCATCACTGTGGGATCATAGAACTCCTAAATCAGAAGGACCTTGGTATCTAGCCTACCCCCTGCCTCAAACTAAAGCCCAACTAGGGAAAATGACATGGTCACATAGTTAGCCGGTACTAAAAACCCAAATTTTATGTCCCATCCTAGTCCTGTTCACTGAGCATCCCAAGAACCAAAAAACTGAGACAGACACTGGAGGTGGGAAGTTGTTGTGCCAGATGACGAGACTTCATGACCCACAGGAAGGTTGTGGTGGAAGGAAAGCAGGAGGTTTGGTGCTTTGGGTGATTGGCGTGTGAGCACCTTTCTGTTCGTTTCAATGGGCAATGTTGCCACCTCCTCCCTCTCTTCCACTCCTCCTGCTGCTGCCCAGGGACATCCTGACACTGCTGCCCTCCTCCTCTACCACCACAGAAAACTCTGGGACAGAAAAGGATGGGAAACTGAAGCTGTCATCCTGGGACAGCCCTCTCCATAGCCCTCTTTCAAGGGTAACTGGAGTTGGCCCTGGAGCAGGCTTTCTCCACCTCTTCCATGCTCTCAGCCCTCTTCATAAGTACCTCTTACAGATAAGGGCAGGGTAATCAGTAATGAATACATCAAACTACCTGGGATAAGGAGTCCTGGTCAAGGTGGAGTTTTAGATTTGTCCCAATGTCTAACAATTCACTATTGAAATTTCTCGAGTGATCAGTTCTTATAAAACACAGTGCTGTTGCACCTTCTGAATTATCATCATGTCATTTAATGTCATAAGTAGATGGTGAAATGAAGAGAAGAATGAGTGAACGAATATTGGGAAAAGAAATTACTACTTCTCTTAATCACCTTCCAGGCATTTCTGATTCCCAGTAAGTCTCATCTCTCCCCTCACTCCCAAACTCTTGAAAGCGAGCTCTAAGTAAGAAATACTAAGGACCTGCTTTGTTTGAGTTAAGAATAATAACAACAATAGCAACAATAATAGGTGTGTATATGGCAAACATTGTAGAGATATTATTCTAATCCTTTCATCAATCCAATAAAAGGGAAATATTATCAATTCCATTTAGAGATGAGATAAACAGAGACACATAATTTAAGGTCACACATAAGGCTCAACCATGGATTTTCATGGCTGTGATAGGCAGAATAATCCCCCCCACTCAGCAATGATATACATACCCTAATCCCTGGGACCAATGAATATGTTACCTTACATTGCAAAAGGGATTTTGAAGATGTGATTAAGGGTGAAAACCTTAAGATGGGGGAGATTATCTGGATTGTCTGGTTCAATCTAATCACGTGAATTCCAAAAAGCAGAGAATCCTTCCCAGGTGGGTCAGAGAAAGATGTGACAATGGAAGAAGAATTAGATGACAGCGTGAGAAAGGTTCAACACCCTGAATCTGTGGTTGGTTCTGAGATGTAAGGGGCCACATGCAAGGACTGGAGAGAGATCTTTACAAGCCTAGAATAGCCCTCAGCTTATAGTCAGCGAGAAAATGGGGACCTCAGTCCCACACCACAAGGAACTGAATTCTGTCAACAGCCTGAATGAGTGGGAAATAAATCCCCCCTCCCCTAGAGCTTCCAGAAGGGAATACAGCCTGTCAATACCTTGATTTTTGTCCTTGACTACTGACCTACAAACCTGCTAGATAATAAATTTGTGGTGTTTTAGGCCACTAAGTCTGTAGTAATTTGTTAAAGCAGCAATAGGAAACTAATACAGGCATTATCTCTTGTTTGGATAATCACAAAAGCCTCTTAAGTTAAGTGATCTACCTACTTCCATCCTTAGCCCCCTCCAGCATATTCTCAACACAGGAGTCACAGTGGTCTTTTTAAAACATGTCAGACAGTATGGTACTGGCACAAAAAAAGAAATATAGATCAATGGAACAGGAGAGAAAGCCCAGAGATAAACCCACGCACATATGGTCACCTTATCTTTGATAAAGGAGGCAAGAATATACAATGGAGAAAAGACAGCCTCTTCAATAAGTGGTGCTGGGAAAACTGGACAGCTACACAAAAAAGAATGATATTAGAACACTCCCTAACACCATACAAAAAAATAAACTCAAAATGGATTAAAGACCTAAATGTAAGGCCACACACTATAACTCTTAGAGGAAAACGTAGGCAGAACATTCTATGACATAAATCACAGCAAGATCCTTTTTGACCCACCTCCTAGAGAAATGGAAATAAAAACAAATATAAACAAATGGGACCTAATGAAACTTAAAAGCTTT